>NW_008751893.1:412223-424581 GCF_000715545.1 Opisthorchis viverrini | reverse complement strand
TATATATATATATATATATATTCCTGTACAGGACTGACAAACGTAAGGCCACAGACTTGATATCTGCTTTGGTGGGAATCACGGGCGCATTCGTCACCCAAATAGCAATGCAACACTCCGTAGTACACCATCACTCCAACTGTTGTTGCTCCATGGTTATTGGAGCATAGTATCTCCACAATACCGCCTTGTCCAATGAGGCATATCTTGCTAGATCTAAGGAGAGAACACATGCCGTTGGCAGAGTTGACACCATTAGGACTAAAGTAAGTGATAAGGAGGTTGTGTTTGGGATATACCGACAGCTGACCCTCTCATTCATCTCCTCATTGAATGGTATTTACAAGGTTTTACGGTATTGATCCATCAGCGTTCCGAGCTACTGTTGCTGTCAATGCTCAGAATGACGGTGACATTCAACACATAGTTAATGGGCCAGCAAAATTCTCTTTTGAACGAGCACCAAGTCACACAGTCGAACTCCGATCGTCTCTACGACTGATAATAGTCCGAATCTTACAGTGTGTTAATGCTTTGGAGGCGCTCCGAGTCGTGGGATTGAGACTGCCGTCGACTGCAGAGGTCATCGGAATTCGACTGTGTAACCCAGAGCTGTGTTTAGAAACTTCTGCAGGCTTACCAGCTATTCTGTTATCCATGGCGTAGTTAGACTATGACGTCATCGATTTACCCCATGACTCATTAACCTGTGTTATATTTCCCTTCTCTTTTTACATTCGTCACCGTGAATTTATCTAATCATCCACCTGATTAATGTCAAGCTTCGTATAAGTCTGTGATGTACTGGTCCAGACGAACAATCATAGGAAACAGGCTTCTTCGCTGCCTTTGTTTTAATCGCGGGGAATTTGTGTCTTGGTCTTGATGACCACTACATCTTCAAATCTATCGGCCTCGGCAAACAAAGTTTCCAGCAATGTGGAAACAACTTTCGAAGAATAAACCGAATAAACCACGACCTATGGTCGGAATGAACGCAACACCACCTGAAACCTGGACGTGATATGAGATGACGATACAGTTACTCGAGGTGATCTTGTAACTGCTTTTTACTTCGATACAGTATGGGCGTCATTCTGTTGGTCCAACTAACAGATGCGAATTCTGTTTGGAAAGACCCGAATTCGAGTCTTTTGAAATCGGCTGCTAATCTTCATCTGAAAAAATGGAGGATATAAAACATAGTTTCTGAGAACTACTACTCTTCAAGTCACTAAACCGTTAAGATATTGCTAGAATGATTCTGTCGCACGTATTTCTGAGTGAGGTAAACATCATGAGAGTGTCATACCAACCACGTAGATGTTGGATTAATTCGATTTAGATGCAGTAACATTCTTATTCTCAAATGCGTGAAGAGTGAATCACAGGTGCTTGACCAAAAGGTGTTTCCTTCTGTAGAGAACAGGAAACAAGTGTGATGGCAATATTCAAGCCCCGGAAGTCTCATTATTCGATTATAAGACGTACAATGCGCAAACCTAGATCAAATACCTGAAACGCATGCTCTGACAAACCGACGTCCACGTATAGATATGAGCAATCAACAAGTGGGTCTAAATTAAAAGACTACGATAGTGTCGATCAGAGTTACCTTATGCATCGTTATTTCCGGACCGTTGAATATGGATGGTTCTCCCATGTCATTCCACGTGAACATCGTGTTTACACGAATCGGGCCATAAGTAAGAAACAGCTCTGACCACCATCGCCGAACAACAGGACTGGTGAAGTCGGGCCAAGCACTTGAACCAGGCCAGCACCAACCGACATAATCAGAGCCCTCACGTGACTTAATATAATAGTTGTTTCCAGCGGCAGAGCTGTTGTGATATACAAGGAATTAGAAGTGAATAAACACAACTGCTGCACGTGTTATAAATGATGCATTACAGCGGTATAACGATAAGAATTCCGGTACCGTATAGTCATTTCACTGATTGGAACCCAACTGTTCTTATCAACGAACATCTCCAAACCAAACGGCTTATTATAAACCAATACGCTACTGCCCCAAAGCGGAGACAATATATTAAAATATCTCACCGATGGAGTGCTCCGACTTGTGAAGAGATGAGCAAAAAGCCTTTCCGATAAATTCCGTACTTAGTTCAAAAACTTGGCGGTTCAGATTTTTTCAAAACTTTACAACAGTGAACTGGAAGTTAGTATTTTGGCTAAAGCGAATGCTTCAGAAGTTGCCTTACGTGTGAATAACTAGTGCATTAACAAGATTCTGTGTGACGGTTGCCGTTGCGAACGAGTTTTGTATGTCACTCATGATCACTATGGAGTGGGCGCGGAAATAATTATTGTTTTATTTCAATCATTACTACCATTAACAAAGTCAAAGAGCTTGATAATGGTATTGCAAGCGCGGAACTATTACGATGCTACACCATCGACTAAACCAAGTTACGTAGAGAAGAGTCCGGAACGCTGAAAGATAGTGTTGTAGCGGTGAAGTCAAAGACTTGATAATGGGTATTGCAAGCGCGGAACTATTAAGATGCTACACCATCGACTAAACCAAGTTACGTAGAGAAGAGTCCGGAACGCTGAAAGATAGTGTTGTAGCGGTGCGGCAGACACTACAATCTTTGCGTCAGTGCCGACGAGTAAATTTAGGCTTATGCTATTCCCCTCTTCCCAAAGAGGATGACGAAAATCGCGCTTTCTCCTGGAGAACACAACTTTGGCGGTATTTTTCACACTGTTGGAATGAACACTAAACGAAGTTAATCTAGCAATTTCACCACTACTCATAGGATCGATGATAAGTCTGGTTTCGCCTTTCTTGAAGCCCATCAAACACATCAAACTGAACGGTTTTCGAATACAGGTTTGAGAAGCCAAAGCCGATGCTTGAGCACCGGATGACATACGAACAGAGTATAATTTTCTGCCCTTTGGAACCCCTTCTGGAAGCGACTGATTTCTCACAATGCAATGAAAGTTAGGGCCGGACGACATTCTACATTTCCGGAGGCTGTCTTGGGTGGCACCCCCTGGAACTTCAACGCTGCACTGTAGTCATCAGTTCCGTTCCTTTGTTCTGAGAGTGGGGCGTGTTGTATTGCCATCTTCAAACATCTCAGGCGTATCAAGTCGAAACAAAAGCTCACCGAAGGAGAATACCGTTCAACCTCCACCATCTGTTTCGGACAAAACCCACCAAAACAAATCACACTCGTTTCCTTAAGACAGAAGAAACAAGACTGCACGGACGGTCTGGTGCTGACAGGTGGTAGAGCATCCCTGAGTGTCGGATATCGGAATTGAGCTGTTACGACAAGGTTTTTTTGCCAAATGAGTGTAGTTTTTTCAGGACTAGTCTGAACGTGCAATTACGTTCCATTGCCGATAAAGCAACTGAATTTGTTAACAGCTCCAAGTAGCTGAGAGTCAAATACCTGGAGACGAGATCTAACTACCAAGGCTAGGATAGCCTTCAAGAATTTCCAGCACCTACGGTGTCGGCCCTCCCGAACAGGCACTGAAGTTATAACGCACCTCCATATAAGCCTGAAACACTTTATTTGAGCGGAAGACATCACACCACTCACCGCGCTCGATCATCACAAAAAGTCTTGCGCGCCTGCTGGCAATAGCAGACGGATAAAGCCGACGTGCGACGATGCGTCTTGTCCGGACGTAATGACGGCGGAGTGGTAGACACAGTTGACCATCATCAACCTCAGTGATTAGGGTATGTACAGAAGATGGCAACTCGAAGGATCTCAGACAGCACACTGTCCTTTTAGAACCGCATAAAATGGAGAAAAGACCACGTCACCGAAAAACGAAGGTCCTCCAAGCCTGACTACTCTGTTAGACTGTGCAGACAAGCCAGGTAGGGCCCGAAAGATAATGATTGTGCTCGAAACGTTGACAGAAATGACCTGGAAGAATCGCACTCGAAAGCGAACGTTTATAACCTTTTTTGCTGTCATAAACCCATCCACAAACTCTTCCTCCATTTCCAAGTTTGCCTTATTTTTTTCGTTCCGTCCATATGTATTGTCCTGCCAGGCACATTGGCTCATTAGAGTATATATGTAAGTAAACATTATTGAGTGCAGGCATTTGGCAATACTAATCAGCCGCGTAGGGTCCGAAACGGGCTACAAAAACGTGCAGATCTGAGTTGTATACCAGGTGGACACATGTGATGCAGATGTTATAGAGACTAGCCAGTTTGACTTGGGATTAAACCCTTTTCCCAACTTATCCGAGAAAAGGAAAACTCGGGTTTCAATAATTCTGCGTTGTTCTGTAAATGGAATAAACTTCAGATAAACTCAAGGATGGGTTCCCGAAATCCAGCATAAAAACCCTGACTTCAAGCAATGTAACACCAATTGAACCATCTCTTCTCATGGTTTATATTGTTTGACCGAGAAGTGTTTTAAGGAAAGATGGCTCTCATCACATAGTTGATACTCTTTTCAAGAAGCATATTCTGTTCCATTTTAAGTGTCACATTCATTGAGCGATTTGCTCGTGATTCATTAGGGCGGAACAATAACTTTTAAGTAATCTGTTTATGCATTTGAGGGTCAACTTCCCGAAGTAGTTCGGTATCCTCACACCATCGGAACGACTACTTTTGTTGGGCTAAGATCGCCCTGTGCAGTTTTAGGGAATCTGTCATATCAGTCATACCATGCACATCTACGTTTTATTCTATTATCGATCTTAACAAGGACGCGCACATACCTTGAAGCATCATCACACTGGCCACTTTCGTTTATTTGCCGTATAAGAGTCAGAGAAATGGTGGTGTTTGTATGAAGTACATAACAAATCGATCTCGAAGCCGAGAAAAACCCAGCTAGCCTGGTGTGTATAGACTAGTAACAGTGGTCTGAGTACCAGAGAGCACAGAAAAGACGGTATATGGTTAAAATGGAAGGTCACTTTGCAAAACCTGTAGACACCAGTAGGCAAAAGTATCAATATAACGGATGGCACTTAAATGGTAGTGTAATATACCCACGCACACAAAATGTTGACAAATACAATTATCGATTGGAAAACAACAAAAATCGAATCAATTGCCTTCTTTCGGCTGATTGGCGAGAGTTTACTATTGATTTGCGCACTCGAATGTCTTAAAGAAACATCTGCTTATATGTAACATTTTGAACCGTGCCGGCCGGTATGTGTGCAGATGATCTGAACGAATAAGTCTTGTGAGTACAGCACTGAGGTCAACTAGGAAAGCAGTCGCAACACCAAAAAATATATACGGATCTCCGGTATGTACAGAAGAGCAAAATACCTGTTTGTATGAGCGCCTTATTCGATCTACTGGCTAGGCAAAAAACTTTGTCAATACAGATAACCGTGAAATTAAGGTCATGTGAATCTGGCGGCCGGCCACCATACACTTAAACTGGGTGTTCCGAACCGGGTTTCGGTCAGAATTCTTATCACTGAAGCGCCGTAACTCCAAAAACACAGAACATGGAAATAAAAACATTACATGAGGATCGATTGAAAAAGCAAATTATGAAGTCTGGCGTTATACAGAATTCCCTATAGGATCCATAGCAGACTGGATGTGAAGCACAGTTACGAAGTTACCGACTAAATTTAAGGCCGTACAATTGAAATACAGAAGCAAACCTACACATTGCACCGCACAAATTAACCATGCAGCCACTAAATACTGGGTTGAATTGAGTTCGAATAATCGAAAAACCTTGGTCAATGCCGCTGCTCAAATGTGTGGAGGGGCGTTGAGTGCAAAAATAAAATATCTGTACTATGATTCACTGGAGACTGCTCTCATAATTCCTCGTTTTCCCACACCTTCGTAGTCATGACTTATTGTACAGTTTGATATGCCCGGATGAAGGAAAAAATTTCGCCTCCTGAATCTCACCATCTCGCATTCAGACAAATCACACTAGTTATATCCTACCATCCGTAGAACATTTGTCGTTGCCACAAAGCACTCACTAAGTTGTTAAGCAAAATGGTTCAAATCTCAAGACAGTGAACCGGGATAACCAGACTTGTAAAGCAACGAATGCATCTAGCTATGCTACACGGTCGTTTGACATAAATATTTTTACGCTGGAGGACCGCGGGAAGTTTGACCTCAATGCTTTGTGCAACCGGTGAATGATTAGACATGTAGGCTTCTTTAGTCGAAGTTCGCACCATAGTGTTCGCAATTAGAGCGACCTGCAACCGCTCAAATGCGCACAGGATGCAAGGAGCAGGACCAAGGAGACAACAGGTTCCTGGGTAGAATTTCCTTGCCTAGGTAGGGGTGATCGTGGATTACCACTCCCATGATACAGATTGAAGTCCTATATGGATGTCTTTCTTCAACTCGGACGTCCGCTCCAGTCCTATTATTCTGTACACATGTTGTTTAAGAAATAAGGACGAAGAGGAATGGAAAAAATTCAACTACCAAACAACAAGATTTTCAAAAAATCCAATTGGAGTCACAGAGAATTACTTGAATGAGCGCTATACTATTTTTTTGCGTTCGTTTGCTTCCGGAAATGTTTTCAACAGGAATGAAGACATGAAACTGGTAGGGAGTTGAGGAGTTTGACTGAAAAGTCTGGAATGGACAAACCGCTAAGTAAACTATGCTTTGAAGAAGGTTGCCACATGGATAATACGGACATTCAATGAACCACAACAAGGGTGATTACTATGCAATATCTATGACAAAAAGTGATCATGGAAAGCGTAATAACAGAAACGTGTTTTCCAAAGTTGTAAGTTCGTTTGGTTCTCAGGTTTTTCTGATGAGACACCTCCCTGGAAAGACCGCTCAACAAAACGAAATGATTTCGGACCGTTCGTAAAGGGAGTGGATAAGTAAAAGAGCGAACTGTGCTGTTGTTCAGATCCGTGAAAGGTTAGTAATAAAGATATGGTTAGATTCCGCAGAGTTCAGCCAAACGGGTGCGTTCGTCCTGCGGCTCACTAAATGGGCTAAGAATTCAGTCGAATTATGTGGCACACCATCAAGGTGGACATGAAATCAAACAAGGCACTCTGGCTGGTAAATCGAGAGCCGGTTCGCAGAGGAAAACCGAGCACTCTGACCATGTGGGAAACCTAAGGTTGCGAAAAAAGGGCGCATCAGTTTGATGAGAAATGCGGTCATGTGTAGACGCCCTCAATTAATACGCAGCAAACCGGTTTTAGAGCTAACACGATTCGTTCAGCAGGAGAAGACGTCATACATCATAAGCCACGTTAGTCTCTGTGGGAAAGGACATCACAATGTTTTCATTCGTTTGGAATTCTGATGTGTTTGATATTCAGCGTCAGTTTCAGACTGACTGACCAGTGTTTACCTACCCACCCGGTGATTGAATTATGATGAGCCTAGATTAATACCACAGTGGCATATTCTAAGAAATGCATCCACTGAGTAAACAATTTTAGAGGCCCTTACAGTCACCGCTAAAAAGAGAGCCCCCTCTGAACCGGTTATAACGGAACTGGAAAATCGAGTAGGGAAAAACTGCTGAGGCATCCATACGGCCCGAAAAAGTACGACAGCTGGGACGTGTCAGCTGGCCAGCAAAGAGCTTGAGCGTTGTTTCCAACAGGCGAATCGAAGGAATACCATCTCAATCTCTCGCTTATGTTATTCTTCAACTAAATATACTGCATAAAGACTTGAACTTTTCGGTTAGGACCTCGAATCACAAATCTTAATTCATTGAAAGGGGCATTGGTTGAGCATCAAAAAGTATAAGGATTATAAAGAAAACTTACTTATACAGTTGCCAATTCGAGTCTTGTTTAATATGAGGATCCACGACAGTGACCAGTTTCCGTCCCTTCTTATTCAGTGTATCTACCATGTCTTCAGGGTTAGGAAATTTCACGTTATCCCAGGTGAAGTAACGTTTCCCATCCGTGTGTTCAATATCTAGCCAAACTACATCCAATGGTATTGCAACTTCGTCAAACCGTTGATCCAGAGAAAGAACATCCGCTTCGTCGTTATAATTCCATCGACTCTGATGATAAGCAAGAGCGAACAACGGTGGAAGAGGAGTGGTACCAATCAGGTGAGCGAATGCCCGCGAAACCGCGTGTGGGTCTCGACCTAGCACGACGAATGCGTCTAGCACACCACTTTCGGACAACCAACGTGTTTTCACGTGTTTTTCGGGAGATTTGGTGAATAACCTTGGAATCTTTGACAGAAAACTATCAGCAGGACGATCAGAATAGGCCACATCTACCCAAGTCTCAGATGGATTATGCCAAAAAATGCCCACAGTATGATTTTCATTCAGGGTCCACATGATGGGAACTGATCCATAAAGCGCCATTGGGTTATTTAATTCATATTCGAAGACGTCTAAATTGTACAGACGATAAGGATCACCACCTTCCGTGGATTTGAGGACAAAACTGTCTGCGTGCTCCGGTATTCCGTAGGCGCGGGAAAAACCAGGAAAGTCTATGTCCATAGAAATAGACATTGGCCCGAACGGGCGGGTATCACGGTGTCCCTTAAATTCCTCTGACCAAGGGAACGGATCAGCTGGAGAGTTTACAGTAGGTTCCGGCTCATTCTCATGCGCTTCGGTTTGTTCAGAGCTGCTAGCAGTTTCATGTTCTAAAACATCATTATCCTTTGCGATGTCCATTTCACTGTTTTTCCCTGAGAGGGATTCTACCGAATGATCCGGTGCTTCATAGGCTTCAGAAGACCCCGACAAATTTATCGAAGGATCTTCGACTTGTCGATCAAGTGGCTCTGCGGTTTCAGTATCCTGACGTGCATCCGTGACGTATTTGTTTTCAAAATTGAAAAGGTTTCTGTGGTTGAACTGTGCAACAACCACCTCATCCACATAAAAATCGATTCTGAAGGGATTTAAAGATATTATCGCCTTGTCGTTCGCTATTCCAAAAAGCGAAGCTGACTGCTCTGAGCGAACGACATCGATGGTATACTTTTTCGGTTCGGTACGCAAGGAGTCGCCCGGTGGAAGTCGGTACCTCTTTGGCTCAATACCCGGCTCGTCTATCAGTACGCGAAAAGTTGAAAAGGCCAGGTAGGATATGTCGATAAAGAGAGACTGTGTGCCAGGGTTTCTTGACAAATTGGCTGTCAAACCAAACGCGCTTATTCGTAGGGACCCTGGTTCAATGAAATATCGTATATGTTCTGGATCGACATCACGCTGTCTGCTGCAAAACCTGATACAAGTGTGAAGCCATTTATATAACAACTTACGAGCTCGTCTGGCAGGTTTTGAAATTTTCCCGGTTCACACCGATAACTGAGATAAAAAGCAAGGGGAATAAACAGAAAATCGAGGGCTGCTTCATTCCTTCACTGGCAGAATCGACCTAGTTCGAGGTAACAGCAAACAATACACCGAGAGGCATGAACGAGTTGCGGGTTTGCACGCTGTGATGGAAACGGGGCTGAAATAAAAAGATGTTTAAATGGACAGATATAAGATGTACTTGACGGAAAGGATTGTGCTCGAGGAAGAGTAGAGTAACAGTGAACCGAGAACAGTTTCTATCCGTAAGCAGAATGTGGCATGGCTAGGGTTCCCAGCATGCGTGAAAGTGAGAACAGTTGCGATCTGTATGGGTTATAGAGGAGTTTGTGATGCCTGAAAGACTGAAAAATATCGGATTACTTCCTGGTTGTGGTCTCCGGAGTCCACACCGACCCATAAGCGTAAAGCTGTTTTTCTGTCGTGCTACGAGTTCCGATGAGGACACAGAGGGGTTCTTGGTTTTGCTAAGATTCTGAACACACCTGCTTCGCGGTCATGCTTTCATGTTGTGAAATCCGTTTGCACACAGACCTAATAACCTCTCAGACATATGTGTTATAATCACTTAATACCATCACTGCTGTTAGTAACTTGTCAGTCAGTTTTTCAGTTACCAACCGGCAAACCAAAGATCGCGATCACCACCTAAGACAGTAACATCCGTGCTAACATTGATGCTTCACTGCCGTGCAGCCATAAAGTGTTTGTTACTTTATCGAAGGAACACTACGCACAAAGTTTCTGAAACTACTCGAAAGCCCTCATCACCATCATAATCATCACAGACAGCAACGAGTCAGTACTGTAAGCTGGTGCACAACTGCCAGATAACCATGGAGGAGGATCCTAGCAAAGGGCGAACAGGGTCTCTAGAGAAGTTCAAGAACGAACCCACCGATATAAACACATCTGAGTATAACGTCGGGGCAAGACGACATCAACAGGATGGTTCCTTGAGAACCTCACACGCCCAGCACACGACAGAAAAGCGTTAGCTAGGCAGTTGGACTAAGTGACGGAAAGCCCGCCACTGCGATGGGCTAGCTGCACAGTCCTTCTGGATTTCCGACCATGCATGAAGAAAAATTACGTGGATCGCACCCCACGGTGTCGTCTTCATGTTGCACTGCCACGTCGTGGCCTGTCCTACGGGCCCGGAGTGGAAAAAATGGGTAGATAAATCATGCCTAATCATAATTAGTACATTCCAAGACACCTTGACCTGATAAGCCTTGTTTGTTGCTCGAGAGAATCCGACAGCTTAACAAGCACTCTCTTACGAAACGTTTCAATATGTACAAGTTGCGGCCACTTAACTTGTGCTATACTATGAAGAAACAGGTTACCATATATCAGATGGCTTTTGAGATCTTCGGATTGGAGATGAAAAGTATTACAACCAGACGATTGCTCTCACTGTCGTCCTGTAGGTAATCATTATTATCATTATCATCATCGACAGCACGACATCAGTGTTCAAAACTGATGCTTCGCTGCCGAAAGCCTTATTTTGAAGGAAAGAGTAAAGGTGAACGGGGAAGAGACTTAGTGCTAGCTCACTACAATCATGCTGAGGGGGGGGGCTATATCTCCAGACACTCATTCAGGCAATCTTCACAGAAACTGGCAACAAGAACGTCACTGACATCGACTTGTAGTTATATCTTGCAGCGTCTCCAACCAGGCGCAGTGAGAATCACGCAGCCTTCACCATGGAAGGCGAGTAGCACTGACAGCACCCAAACGTTTCGTAATATCTTTCACATCCCTCTGCCAGGTCGAGAATTGATCACTTCTTTCCTTCCACTCTGAACTGGGCACAGAAAACAGCACTCTTTTTGGCAACCTATGGCTCCGCAGGCAGAAAACAACGAAGCCTGTGGTGCTGGACGTCTTCCATGGAAGTCTCGGTCACACAAGCGAAAACTAGCTTGCCTCGTTACACACTCGCCGACACCAACCCACATGAGCCTTGGTTCTGAGAACGACTGTCGAACATCTGGGGCAAGATAGCTCAGTGGTTAGAGCGCAGACTGGAAGGTCTGTGGTTCGAACCCGACCTCTGCCTCTCGACTTCCCCTGTCTAAGTTTGAGCAACTGGCATTATCCCAGCCCTCGTACTTCCTTCTGGTGGTATGGCAGTTAGGCGCTGAAAGGGTGCTACTGCTGAACGATTTTTTTTGCCGAACATATGAATACGTCTCAGTTACGTTGCTCGAACAAGCCAAGTATCACAGCCATATATAAAAATAGCCCGTACCGTAGCTTGATACACATGTCCTGTTAGATTCAGGGATATCTCGCGTTGACGCAATAGGTGTCCCAAATTAGCAAAGCGACCTGAGCATTGCAAATTCGTGCACTCATCTGTCACACTACAGTCAAGACTAACAGAACTTCGAAGATACGTGAAACGCTCCACAACATCGAGTGCCTCTCCCTGGATCGTAAGTGGCGTCTTCAATGACTGCATGACCAGTAACATGTACTTACAATCTGTGGGTGCGAAGTGCTTACCAAAATTAGGGATAACTTTGGCCAGTTCATTCAAAAACATCTGTGCCTTCTTCTTCAGTTCAAAGACGTGAACGATTTGAACAACCGTGTTCGTCTCATTATCTCATCGACCAAGGAACTGAATAGGAATGGAGAAAATATGCACCGCTTCAGTACGAAAGCTTTTGGAGAGCTCTCTGTGCACTCTCGCACGTATGGAAGTCAGAGCATACAAAGAACTTATTAAGTTAACAAACTTGAGGGGTATTCCTTGATGGACAGGCGTGCCGAGGAGAACAGACCGCTCAACCGAATCGAATTCGCACGTATGTCAGAGCATACAAAGAACTTATTAAGTTAACAAACTTGAGGGGTATTCCTTGATGGACAGGCGTGCCGAGGAGAACAGACAGACCAACCGAATCGAATCCGCCTTCATCATCATCATCTTCCTCATCCTCATCCTCATCATCAAAGACAGCAACATCAGTGCTGGCACTGACGCTTCACTGTCGTACAACCACAAGGTTCGTCTATATATA
>NW_008751893.1:405028-408991 GCF_000715545.1 Opisthorchis viverrini | reverse complement strand
AGGTTGCCCACACCTAGACAGGAGGACGATTAGGGTCCTCAACCAAAGCCTTTGGCTAAAAAATCTAACCACAAGGCAGCGGTGTTTGGCTAAAAATGCAAGTACATTACCATTTTTCACGGAACACGTCGCCATACATGTTCCAACCCCCAAACTGGAGGGTCGGAGACTGTGCTCGTCAGACCTCTACCCATGGACCAACCTGGTTTGAGAGACTCTGTGAGCATCGTGCGGACACTCTCCAGTATAGCTCAATGGGTCTGCGAGGTACACGAACCGCCAGACCACGGTAAGATGCAGTCTCTTGGTGAAAATCCGGGAATGGAAAAATTGTGCGTCGAGTGCACGTGCGATGTTGTTCTACCAGTGTGAAGATTCGGTCAACACAACCACTACCAGGCCGGAATCCAGTTGGGTGCTCTTAAGTCGGGGCTTCACGAGCCACCATAAAGGGATGAAGCGTAAGTGATGCCAACATTCTCGTTACGACCAGGGTCAAGTTGATTTCCTTGTGGTAACCGCAGTCACTACGGCGTTCCTTTAAATGGGTACTATCACCAGCTCTCCACAGTTGTATGGGATAGTCTCCTTTTCCCAAGTGCGGGCAAACAGATCAGACAGGCGCTGACTGAAGACTTCATCCCCATCTTTGAACAACGCAGGTGGGAGGCCATCCGGACCAGCAGCTCGGTGGCGCTTGAGAATATAAGCACCCACAAATTTCCGAGGCCTTAGGGAGTTCTACGTTCCAGGGTATTATGTAAGCTACAGGCTCCAGATGAGTGGCAGCTGGTGATGATGACAAAAAATCATTCAGATGTAGCACCCTTTTGGTGGGTCACTACCATGCCAGCCGAAGGAAGCACGAAGGATGGGATACTGCCAGGTTGCATAGGCCTAGATAGGGGAAGTCGAGAGGCAGTGGTAGAAGTCGGGTCGGACCTTTCGGTCAGTAACTTCGCGCTCTAGCCAATGAGTCACCTCGTCCTGCTGTTTAAAGTATTCGGTCCAACGGCCAAGGCGCCCTTGTTTATTTAAGGTGGTCGCTCCATTCTGACACTTGATGGTTTCGCTCACAGGTGGTTTCCGGGAAGCGGTCGCATGAATCAAATTAAATAATCTTCCGGCGTTCCCGGCTTTCTGGACCTGCTCCATTTCTCCTTGGCTTCCCGCATCCACAAAAATTCACGGTCTGCTCGCACGCTCACCTTAAACTGACGTCTGATGATTTGTCTGGTCAAGCCATGTTCGGGACCGGCCGGGATATTTCTCCAAGATTTGAGCCATACCACTGTTCGGTCTGATAGTCAGTACTTGGACCTAATAACACGGTGCCACGAATAAAACTCCTAGCACTATGCAAACAGGTGGCGATCTCGGCGCAGTATGAATTCACATCTGATGGCTGAGCAGTCGAAAGAGACTCCAGAAGACTATTCTGGTAAATTCGTCTAACATTCGGACCAGTCAGTCTCAGTTGATAAGCGATTTGTCCGCACCTTACGCTGTCCTGGAAACCGAAGGACAACACCACAGGAGCGTGCGGTCGGAATTCACGAATGTGTCCAAAACGAGGCAGTCAGATGGTTCGTCAATCAAGCGACTGATCAGCCATAAACCGTGTGCCACAGGAACATTAGTCCCAGATGCTACAGTTTCGACCACCGGAAGGCGAGAGTGCGGGAAATACGGCCAAGCCTTGGAGGAGATGGCATGTTTGGTTAGTTCAGGAATCGGGTAGCATCGCATTGAAGGCGATAGCTTTGATGCACGAGCGCAACTGACTACGTGGTTGGGCCATTTCTGCCAATGTCACTAGCTATTGGTGAGTTGAGTTCCGAGGTCCCCATCAGGGAGGCGGCAGTTGTCGACCCGACTCAGTTTACTGGTTAGTGTTTCCATACCTCGGTGCCAGGTAATACACTGTCAATCTCTCGGCCGACTCCACCCAACAGAGGGCTGGACGAAAAAAGCTCTGCGAGGCAGACGGTCCTCTGGCATACGGATTGCATGTTCTAACCAATGTAACCTATGAATGTAACCTATGAGTAATTCATCTATCGCGGGAGAGTTCCTTTCTCCTAAGACCATCTGGCGTACCTCAGCATTGCTACTCCGATGCTCGTACTACGACCGATACTTGGGTACAAGCATAGTCATGTTTCGTATGTCCCGTGCGCGTAGAGACCACGTTTCTGATCGGTAAAGCAGTATGGGTCGCACTGACACTGTGGAAACGCTGCCCTTGACAGACACTGACTTTACTTCGGTGCCACAGGTGTCGGAGGTTAGCAGAAGTTGGCCTGGCCTTCCTGATTAGAGAAGTAATCACATCTCCAGTCAGTTCAGGGGAACGATCGACAGAGTCAAAAGCAGCTTTCAGATATAGGAAAACGACAAACCTGAAGTAGTGGCGATATTTGGGGGTAAACATTTGGTCTATGCATCTTCACGGGTGACAGATTAGAACGCGAATGTACCAACCAGAAGGCCCGTGGTTGGAACCCGACTTCTCTATCCCAACTTGGTGACCCGGCAGTAACCGACCATCCCAACTTGGTGACCCGGCAGTAACCGAGCCCTTGTGCTTCCTTCGGGTGGCATGGCAGCTAGGCACCGGGAGGACGTTACAGCTGAACGATTATGTTTATCATTAGGATGCATCCTCGGCCAGTGTGAAACCCAACTTGATTTGTCTCCCGCAAATCGACTAATCTGCTCAAAGTAATCCCAGAATGCGCTCTGGGTGCCACGGCTATCAGGCTGATACCACGATTGTTTTCGCATGACGCTAATAAGCTCCTTCTAAAGACTGGCATGCCGGTCATGCCGCTTCATTCCGCTGGTATTCTGCTTTTGGTACAAATCTTCCTAAATTATGGTCGACAGACTGTTCAACAGGACCTCACGACCTTCTTTGAAGAGTTCGTGGCACACAACCTCCGGGTGATTGGACCTGTTGCGTTGGGGACCGATATTTCACGCTAGATTTCTGTTGTTTACGGTGGGCTAGTAGTGGTGCTCCATTCAGGTCCACTGGGTTGTTCCAGCAGTTGTGTTGAAGCAGACCAGTGTTATATATTTGCTGTTTTTCAAACGCTTCATCAGGTGGGCTAGGGTGCTCCATTCAGGTCCACTGGGTTGTTCCAGCAGTTGTGTTGAAGCAGACCAGTGTTATATATTTGCTGTTTTTCAAACAAACCATCATTTGTTGCTAAGTCACTTTCTTCCGTTTTCAGATCTCAGTGTCAGAGTTTTGGATGAATAAAGCCTAGCTTTCGGGCCCTCAGTCTTTTCCATTGTCATTCTGATTGTCGTTGCACTCCGACCCTCGTCGTACTCAACAACCAGCAGAGATGTTCTTTGAAGTGTTCATCCTATCGCTCAAAATTTGAGGGATTGAGTCGATTGCAGTTTCGTCTTTTTCGCATATCGTTTGGCGGACGCTTTTCTTCGATGGTAAGGTTGATCAAATCGGCTGAAACAAAGCCCGTCTGTTATTTGAAGCGAAAGCCCGTACATATCCTGGGCCTTCGCAATCCACCAACAGCCATCTGTCATTTTCAAGCTCTTGATTATCCGCTATTTGAGGGATGAGTTCACCATCACAGTCGCTAATTGCTGGTATGGCATATCCGGTAGTAGTAAGATCTGATATCGACGATAGCCAGTGTTCGTTTATTCGAGTCGATGGCTTGGAGAGACAGTTCCGGAGGTTCAGAGTATGGCTCCCTTAACTCAATTCCATTCAACCTCCAAGCAATCTTCGATGTATATTGCTGACGAAAAGCGGTGATAACTACGTTCGGACAACTGTTTAGCCGGAGTCAATTTGCGTACCCCAGAAGGAGCGACAATCAGCAATTGAGTTTATCCGTCAATTAGAAATAGTCGCATGGTCCGCATAAGTCCATAACTATCTTGCAATTTGTTGCCCCCAACCGATTAGACGAGAGCGTTTGT
>NW_008751893.1:394799-402546 GCF_000715545.1 Opisthorchis viverrini | reverse complement strand
CCCCTTCAGCAGATTTCGGATGTGCTCCAGCATCCGAACAGCAGCAACCGCAGTCCAACGCTGATTCATTTATTAAGCCGGAACTATCTGACTCTGCTTCGGAAAGTGAAATGTCGAATTCTTCTGAACACCCGTTGGTTGTACAACAACAGCGGACACGACCGTATGTCCTGCGCAACAGAGGCCTGACATTATTCAATTATAAATCAAACTCTTGAGAACTTTCATCTCTGCGGGGGGTGAATGTTATATATTTGCTCTGTTTTTCAAACGTTTCACCATTTGTTGCTAAGTCACTTTCTTCCGTTTTCAGATCTCAGTGTCAGAGTTTTGGATGAATAAAGCCTAGCTTTCGGGCCCTCAGTCTTTTCCATTGTCATTCTGATTGTCGTTGCACTCCGACCCTCGTCGTACTCAACAACCAGCAGAGATGTTCTTTGAAGTGTTCATCCTATCGCTCAAAATTTGAGGGATTGAGTCGATTGCAGTTTCGTCTTTTTCACATATCGTTTGGCCGATGCTTTTCTTCGATGGTAAGGTTGATCAAATCGGCTGAAACAAAGCCCGTCTGTTATTTGAAGCGAAAGCCCGTCCATATCCTGGGCCTTCGCAATCCACCAACAGCCATCTGTCATTTTCAAGCTCTTGATTATCCGCTATTTGAGGGATGAGTTCACCATCACAGTCGCTAATTGCTGGTATGGCATATCCGGTAGTAGTAAGATCTGATATCGACGATAGCCAGTGTTCGTTTATTCGAGTCGATGGCTTGGAGAGACAGTTCCGGAGGTTCAGAGTATGGCTCCCTTAACTCAATTCCATTCAACCTCCAAGCAATCTTCGATGTACATTGCTGACGAAAAGCGGTGATAACTACGTTCGGACAACTGTTTAGCCGGAGTCAATTTGCGTACCCCAGAAGGAGCGACAATCAGCAATTGAGTTTATCCGTCAATTAGAGATAGTCGCATGGTCCGCATAAGTCCATAACTATCTTGCAATTTGTTGCCCCCAACCGACTAGACGAGAGCGTTTGTGCTGGACGTTTGTACTGGTTCTATTCACACTGGCCTTCAAAACTGAGAACCGTTTAGCACCGTCAGATACACGCTTATTAATTTCAACAGTATATCATGTAATGTGATAGAATTTATTCTGAAGCGGACCATTCTAAGTCACCTCATCACTAAACAACGCAGACTCCTTCCAAGCCATCCTTCTAGGAAGTGTTCATGGACAGCCTAACCTAAGTCACCATCATCAGTGATGAGATGAACAACTTAGAAAAGCCGCATACCTATAGAACGCTGGTCATCGGTTGATTCGGCACATTTCTTCCCGAATTAATTCCAGGGACTCTTAGTGTGAAGCCTACGTCAGGCCACTCATTGACACTACAAGGCACTCACAAGACACTACAGTGTCTTGTGATATATTAGGCCGACACAAAAATATGACAAAGATTAAAGCAACCGAGTTCAGTTGCTTAAGAGCACGACCGCGAAAATTCTTGGATGTGGTTGAGCTTACTTCTGCACATGCGAAAATAAAAATGTTGATTTCCTGCTGATTTTGTGCAAAAGGAGGTGATGTAGGTAGTCATAAAAAGGTTGAGTAAAGATAGATTGATTTGGAATATTTCAACGTCGACAAGTTTTCAATTTTCAGTTGTATCATGCGCTTGATAAACGCTGAAATGCATATCCCACGCGGGCTGTGAAAAGCTTTTCTGGAATAAGTCCTCTAAATGGTTACGAATTATCTCTTCGTGTTTTCACCCAAGAATCTTTCCTTACTTATGTATTTTAAACTTTCAAACACCCCTTCACTCAGTTTATCCGCTAACTGCCTTCGAACGTACGGGCTTCCCGGCCTGTCCATGGCCAATCTTTCCGATTACTGGTCTCTGCGCGAATCGCACGACTGTAATATGCACGCTATGGAAGCATCAGGGGACAGTGATTCTCCGAAGGCAGGTGTTTACGACAATTTCTGTGGATGGAAAACAGAAACACACCTCATGAGCCAGAGCCCAGTAAGCAAGGTTGTACATCACCAATACTTACATATGAATCAATCAAAATGACAGACACCGTATACTACACGACCCCCCACGCGGAAAGCTTTGCTTAAAAATTTGAAGTGAGCGGTGGGTCTATTTTGGCCAATCAGAGTGTACAATGGAACCCAGGCCACGTAAGCCGCTTACTTGAGATCTTGACCGGTCTAAAATTATGTCAAAACCATATCAGTGTTCAATGTAAGCCGACGCGAATGTACATCCGTTCCATGTGCACTCCGAATCTCTGCGAAATACCGGCGAGAGAATCTGGTGCTTCACCAGGTTATTCGAAAAAGTTCGCCGTAGTGATAAAATTTTGGTTCCTTCGACCCTTACTACCTTGGGGTCGGCGCCACTGCTGCTAGAGAGGATGGTAATGCATACGCTTCTTTTGACATTTGGGGCTTAGCAGATCTGTGGGACGCATCCTGTCAGAGCACATGATGAAGAAATTCCACGGTCATGAGTGTCGTTCATTCACGGATTCACGGATTGATACACAGGATCGAGGCTATTGCCCAAGTCTCCCGGGTCGGTTTTGTTCTTGTCGGTCAGTGGCTCTCGTTCACCTGAAAGGCACAAGTGAAAAAAGGGTGTAGCACTGCTCTTTATGTTCTCAGCGCGGGGCAGTATGCTCGCCAGCGCGAGGATTCGCATAAATAAATGTCTAATAGTGCTTTAAATTGGGTTCGAGAAGGAGCGTGTACAACCGTCGGAGGAAGGTCATTCCACGCAGCTACTACCCGAAATGAAAAAAAGTTTTGTCTAACGGATGTGTGTGCCCTGAGCTTGAAGATTTTCTTACTATGTCCCCGCCGGGTGTTTGCTGGGTCAACGGTAAAAAACATGTTTGCTAAGCTTTGTTCAAACAGGGCGTAGGTAAGAATTAGGTCCCCTCGGAGGCGACGGTAATCCAGGGGAAAGAGATCAAGCATCGCGAGACGCGTTTCGTAGTCCACGGACTTCAGGCCGGCAACCATTCTCGTGGCGGCCCGCTGGACACGCTCAATGAGGGTAACGTCTTTCGTACGTCCTGAGTAGACAACTTGGTTGGCGTACTCCAGGAGCGGTCTGACGTAGGCCCCATAGAGCAGGGTGGCTCTTTCGCCTTCCGCCGGTTCGCACTTATGGTGTTAAGGTCGTCCATGGAGATCTGAGGCTAAGTCCACAAAAATGAGGAATCAGCCTGACATTTGTCCAGCGCGATAAGATGCTCCGCCATGACAATTCCGTTTGTCGTCAGCATGGAATATGAGGGGCCCTGTTCTCAGCTAGACTGATGGCGTGTTTGTCTGTAGTCGTATAATATTAAATGTTACGTCGTTTAGGTTTCAGCGTCTGCGCAATTTTTGCGACATATTACATCAAAGACAGCTGAAACACATCATTTTGCTGGACTTGGCCATCATCTTTAGCTTGTGGAAATAGCTGAATACAGTGGTGTAAACCGGATTGCGTTTTAGTCCCTTATTCGCAGCCGGTCACAGGACGGTTACAGCGTTGCGGTTGGGCGGTTCGTGCGAATATCCCACCAGTAACTATTGTCCGAACGATTGCGGTGGACAATGATGGGCACATTTGACTAGACCCATGGCCGCGGTGTTTATGGCCTTTATTCTTTTTGTTCCTCTCGTATCTTGGAAAGTTTCAGGGACATGAATAAAAAAGCTCAGTGAAAGGTCCTCATCAAATTCTCAGGTTTTTATTTCCTTAGTCTGAGTGAATTATGCGTTGACGGAAGGTGACTGAATATGATGTCCCTGCCGGCAGTAGATTAAGCAGAATCCATGAGAAATGGTGGTTCTCGGGGAGCACTGGATGGTCGATATCGGTAACCGGGCGCAGCATCCTAGGAACTGTCCAGTCGATTGTGATAACGAAATATCAAACCGGGTTAAATCAGCTAATTGGGACAGCAAATGATAACTGACTGAATCATCTCCTTTTTCAACATCGTTCTAGCCGTCATCCACAGAAATGAACAGTTGAATGCAAAGCACATGCTAATCTTCACTATTCCATTGAGGCGTGATCGACTGGGGTGTGCAACTCGGACACCTAATTTAGAAGGTTTGGGCGAGCTGACGCGGTGACCCAAGGAGCGAGTATGATGTTGCATGGCAAGTTTTGTGTTGACCTACTGCGCCGATTCACATCTCACTTTCAGTTATCAGACTGCCATGTGGATACAAAATTAAATGTTTTTAGTACCGTTTGGTTACAGCCACATTGCCATACGGACTTCACCGAAGAACACCACGGACACTAATTGCACCCGTTGGTTTAGTGTATTTGCTAGCCGTTGCTAGTGAACAACGTCCAAGGAGTAACTACTGGAACAGGAATTAGGCTGTTTGTCCAGGTCGCCTCAAATGAAAGGTCGCCGGAACTGAATGTGGCACACAGTGTACCATGGGGTATTTGCGTGGCATTTGTCCTTCCGGGTTAGTTGGATTTTGCTACTTACTGCAGTTTCTTCTGGGCGGTCAGCAATGGTCGGTTTCTAAGTTACGTTATCGGCTGTTGTAATCTCAGGTTTTTTATTGGTCGATATGTATGGCTCGGCATCCGAACATTTGGCTGGATGATAAGGCTGGGAGTCCCCTCCGGCCTTTGCTGTGGCTGTAATCTGCAGCAACCTCCGCCGAACCTCCGTCGTGACCTCATGCACGCGGGCAAGGTAGGCTTTCCTCTTCGAATAACAGGACGGCATGGTTTAGCTGGATGCAACTTTCGGGAAAATGATGAGAAATTCTTCATGCAAGACATTAAATTATGTGATCATGAGCCACGAATTACTGTGAAGTGAAGCAGTGTGGCACTAAAAATAGGGAGTAGCCAAGTGTTTCACACCTTGGTTCCCATGTCTCGGTGGCGAGTTGCCTCTACCAGTGTGTTTGCTGTTTGCCTGCCCGAATCGACTGCACTGATTTTACTGGCCTTGCTTTCCCCCGGACCGAAAAAACTGGCAGCTGGAGTACTTTATTAATGCACAAACCGCACTTATGACGGCTTGGCTGGTTTTCCGTTTGCAGATCTGGTAGCATGTGGTGGATGGGTATGCCATGCAGGGCGCGTCGCTCTGTTAAGTTGCACCATGGTGCGTTCGTGTACCCACCACCCCTCCAGTAGCACGGGTGCATCGCCAATCTCCTGTGGTTCTGAGCCTGGCCTTGAAATTCGGGAAATAAAAATACAAAAGAGCACTACTGTCTTCTGATTGTTGCTGCCGGTGTTGGCGTCGCCTCGGCTGAGTTATTTGGCAACGCCATAAACAACAACAACAACAAAAACAAAAACTGGCCTTTCACCTGTCCAAAATTATTAAAAAACAATATTCCTGGGATGGCAGGAAGAAAACCTGCGATGCCCGTGGCCTACGTCGACGTGCATAGGTGCAGCTGCTTTCGTTATTATCGGGAATACGCCGCACCAAAACGCACCTCGTCAACCAAACTAAAAGACGCACCAACTTGCTCCTCCCAGCAGTGGACACATACAACACATATAAACACACAGTGAGACTCCAGACTCTCCACAACCAGCGTGCGAGGATGGCATCGGAAGTTTTCTTCGTCATGCACCACTCATCGATAAAAGCTGATAGCAGTGCTTCGTGGACTGTTAACCATCCCCCTTACATACACCTTCCCTCCTAGATTGTCCTAGTATCGTCCAACTCACTAATAACCTCCGAGATACCTAGTCCACCATCTCAGAATTTACACAATCGCCAGTCGTTACGTGTTTGGTTGCCATCACCATGCCGCCTCTTAGCCTACATACGATCAACTGTCATGTTCCAGGTAGTATAGTTATATTGGCAATCTAAGGAACTGTCATGTTCCATGTAGTATAGTTATATTGGCAATCTAAGCTTGACTTTGATGACTACACTGAGTGCAAATCCATCCTTATCCTGTCTTGTTTAACCACCTGGTGTCACCGCCATAAATGTAGTAGATGTTCACTTTTGCCCCATTAAAGGATTATATCCTGTATGATGACCCCTATATCTCCCAAGACCTTATTGATCTCCTCTAATTTTCTTCCTCTTCCTAAGCTTCGACCCGTGGTAATACGCGCTATGGGCGACCTGTTTGGCCGTTGTCCACTCCACCTGATCCGTGCATTACGAACGAAGGGATCCCTGACCTGAGAAAAAACAACAACAAATACCACGCGCGATATTACATTGGTTTATCTCACCTTGAGAAATCCCCCGGCAAACGTACAAAATTAAGCTGACCACAGGACTGCGCATCTCAGCCTAACTACCTCAATCACGTTGTCTGTCACGAGGCTGTCTAGAAACCTAAGTATTTAGGTGCAGTGACGGTACGGCACTGCGAGAATATCACAATTGCCACAACTTTTCGATTTTTCATTTTTGTGGCTTATGAGGAGTTCGTGAAAGGATTTGAACAACAAATAGAACCTTAATTTGGTTCAAATGCACTGCAAAACTGTTTTTAAGTGTTTGTTCCAGGCGCACTCCGTCTCTGCCTAAGGTATAACGTTTTCTTAAACTATAATCCCCGGTGACTTACACGGTCCCTACGTGCATCTCACAAGTAGTCTGCTATGCAGAACATCAGCAAGGGCAGAAGATAGCATTCCGGAAGAGAGCAAATAGTGTAACCTGTTTCCTGTTACGTACTTTACTGAAACGATGCTACATACGCGTGGATGCTTCGGCTGACCGATTTGCCCATCGTCCGCGCATCAGCCTCAGTTTAGTAGCATGGTCTAATGGCTGCAAAGCCATGCTTATCCAATATTTTAGGGTGTTCAGCTACACACACTAACTGCCAACTAGCTGCCGGCAAGAGGTTAGATAGTGTTTTTCATCTAATAAAATGGAATATCTCCAATACAATGAGTATGAAAACCGAATGACCGATACCAAAAGATATTTTGCCCAAGGTAAATAAACGTACGTCGTGGTGGTAGGTTTCTCATCATTATTACGATTGTCTTCGAAGAAATGGTAGTCAGCAGATTCCGTAAGATCTAGTGATAAGGTACGAAATGAGTCCGGAAATATTTTAGTCGCCATTGGTTGTGTTCATGTGTGCACGCTAAACCGTAAATAGGTACTCTGAGTATTTAGCTCATTAAAATAAAAATCGATCTTAGCTCATATCAAGTCAAAGGTCCTGAGGACTGCACCCACTGCTGATTAAGCGGTCCGCATTCTTGTGGACAAACTGAAGGAGAATATTTGGCATATTTTGTG
This sequence comes from Opisthorchis viverrini, assembly GCF_000715545.1. Taxonomy (NCBI): domain Eukaryota; kingdom Metazoa; phylum Platyhelminthes; class Trematoda; order Opisthorchiida; family Opisthorchiidae; genus Opisthorchis; species Opisthorchis viverrini. The sequence goes on along the minus strand of NW_008751893.1, from coordinate 395,245 downwards.
AAGTCGACCAACAGTACTTGAGCGCCTCCGAAATAACCAGGGATATCCTACACAAGCTTTAGCCAGCGGCTAGACGAACAATGCATTTTTCTGCAAAACCCCGGTGGATGAAGTAAAAATTTTGACGCCAAAATGTTGCGCTTATTTGCATATGTGCTCAGTCCAAAAATCACCCTTTTCTGCAGTCACTTTTTTGCGATTTGTTTAATCGATCTCTTTTGGAAATGATTGGCACATATTTGGCTTTGAACTTTGTGTGCTATGGCTTCGAAAGTTGCTTCACGCTAGTTCGTTGAGAACTTTTGGGTGTATCTTTTCCACCCTTCACGGCATTTGAGAAAGCCTTAAGTCAATACATGAAATATAACTTCGTGGTATTTCTGCGTTCATCCAGTAATCGAAGCACCAACGCTGATTTGCCGTACGAATGGGCGTACTACAAATGC
>NW_008751893.1:393945-394224 GCF_000715545.1 Opisthorchis viverrini | reverse complement strand
TCTGCCGTCATTTTTTTGCGATTTGTTTTAATCGATCTCTTCTGAAAATTATTGGCGCACATTCGGCTTTGAACTTGGTCTGCTATGGCTTCGGAAGTGGCCTTCTTTGAGAAATTTGTGGGTGTATCGTTTTCATCCTTCAAGGCATTTGAGAAGACTTTTAGTGAATACATGAAGTGTAACTTTGTGATATTTGTGCGTTCATCCAGTAATCGAAGCACCAACACTATTTTGCGTTACGAATGGGTGTACTACAAATGCAGCAGGCGCCCTCCAAGA
>NW_008751893.1:391826-392193 GCF_000715545.1 Opisthorchis viverrini | reverse complement strand
GAAGCTAGTAAGCCGAGCGTATTTTCTAATACGTGTTTTCTAAGTACGCTAAGCACCAGCCGTCCAGTGCGGTTTTGTTTACGGATGCAAAGGGACCAACTGGCAGTGACCTCTTATTTTCTAGAACACAATCACAAACTGTCAAAGTTTCTGTACGATCGGCTTCCAGTTAATCGACGCCTAACCGAAGACGAGTTGGGCACATGCCAGGCCCTGCTGAGATATGGAACGCCGTCATCTGAGGTGCGGCAGTTTGTGGCGGATGAATTCGGAAAGATTCCTACCACTAAGGATATACACAACCACCGCCGGAATTGTCGACCGGCTATGTTGAGTAGGTGCCTAATGGTTGGGTTTTAATGTAGCA
>NW_008751893.1:379838-390710 GCF_000715545.1 Opisthorchis viverrini | reverse complement strand
GGGTACACCTGTTCTCTGTATTTTGAGATCAGTCCGTTTCGAGCAGTGAGAACTATCCATCATTGACTGTTTCTTAGCTTGCTTTCCAATCCACCGACGATGTCCGTCGGATTACAACCTACCGGAAAAAGCTGTACCCGTTACACTTGTCCCCAAACCACCCCACAGAGGAACTACTCGACAGCCGTGAGTCAATGTCTGACAACTACGGCTAACTCTGTAGAGCGCCAGCTAGATGGAAGAGACGAAGATGATTTCATGTGACCCATCGGCTCCAAAAAGTTTATCTGTTAATGAAGTCCTATGCATTACATGTAAGTCGCGTTTTTCTTGAGAGGTGTATTAAACAGGCATGCGAAATAACCGCTGAAGATGGCATTGTGTGAACAGGCGTCTACGACAGCATAGCCGCTGCAGTGAATTTTGGGGTAAGTATCTCTACCAGTTTGTCGGTCGCCCGCCTTGTGGTGATATTTCGATATCCTGAATTATATCTCCCTCTCATTTCAGGACTTCAACGGCCAAATGAACACTCCTCACGAGGAAGAAAATGCGCCTCCCAGAAGGACATGTAAACTTCAAAACGACCAATATATCTCAACATTCATTACGTCCATTTTGAGCCTTTTCTCTATTACAGATGGATGGGTGTGGTAGTTAATCAGGCATCGTGTACCCCCAGACGCATGGTAGTCGTGTGCGTCGGTTAAGATCTTTAAGCTGTCTGGCATGATCGACATAGGCTCTATGTGGCTGGCTAGTTAGGCACCGACAACAAATACCACGTGCGATTTTACATTGGTTTTGCTCACCCCGAGAATACCCCGGCAAACACACAACATCAAGCTGATCACAGGATTGCGCATCTAAGCATAACTACCTCAATCACGTTGTCTGTAACGGGGCTGTCTACAAACTGAAGTATTTAGGTGCAGTGACGGTACGGTACTGCGACGCCCAGTCTGATAGCACACCCGCAATTGTTTGCTCCCTACTTTGACCGCGTCNCACAGGATTGCGCATCTTAGCCTAACTACCCCAATCACGTTGTGTGTAACGGGGCTGTCTAGAAACTGAAATATGTAGGTGCAGTGACGGTACGGTACTGCGATGCCCAGTCTGATAGCACACCCGGAATTGTTTGCTCCCTACTTTGACCGCGTCCTCTCGCCCACTCGTTCCCTTACCGACAGTCCTCATTTGTCACTAACCACCACCGGAAGGCGTTCATTGCAATTTGCCGAAACTTTTGTAGGATGTAAAGAGCTCGGTGACTTTTATTCGTACTCCTCACCATTGTAGGATGTAAAGATCTCGGTGACTTTTATTCGTACTCCTCACCAAATCAGTTGGTTGTCGTACAGTTTGCGTGAACTCGTTCCCCCCTGTAACTCACGCTCGACCCTTCTCCAGCAGCAACACCAGCGAGTTGCTCCAGTCTCACTGCACACTTTGACTCTGAGTTTCCTACTACTATTTGTCCGTACTGCACAATACCCCACTTCACCATCCCACTCACGCTTTCCGTGGCCGTACGCCCAACAACCCAAGGCCATGAAGCCCTAGTGACGGTTTTGGGCTTTAGTTCAAATTGGCAGGTCATGTCGTGGCAGTTCTGCTGCCTCTATAGCAATTATTCTGGCTCCATACCTCCTGCATTTTGAAGCTTTTTGTTTTTGTCACTTTCCAGGCAGGGAGCTTTTTGTTATGCCGTCACTCGTATTGTTTTTGGCAGCTGATTTTGAAACCTAGCGATCAGATCTTGTGACGTCTGATATGTTCTCCATAGGAGATAAAGATCCCTTGTAATTTTGGATCCCTACCCATGCCACCTCAGGTGTGATGAAGTCCACTTCGTTAATTACCACTGTTTACGTCACCATCATCTTTGCAGGTAATTCCCATTAACCACAACCCCCATCATTCATGATCTTATTGTGACCGCAACACTATGATCATGCATGACGGTATGCTACTCATCGGTTGGGAATAAATATTATTATTATTACCTTTCGGCGGTTTATTTTTATACATTCTTCCGAGGGTGTCTATGAGGGACAGAAGATGGACAGAGCGCAATGCGGCCATTTTTCGCTTATGGCGCTACTGCGACTGCATCGGATGTTCTCTGAAAGCTGACGAATAATTCTTCCACTCTTCTTCATCCATATGCAAATCACCGCTACGCTCGTCGGGATTCGCAAGATTCTCAGTCAACTCAAAAAGATACTTTTGAGCTAAAAGGAAGCCTTTTAATTGGTGAGCTTGACGGCTTTGAATGAACTGAATTGTTTTGAAGAGAGAGCGGACAGATAGGCGTGTACACACGAGGCCTTGATCAGAGTCCAGAAGTGTACTCCAAAATAAACGACAATCTCGCCTCAAAGTGATCCATTTTTAGCTGAGTGCTGAATGACACAAATTAGTTCATGACTGATTTCCGTTTGCTGGCCTCCAACTCACATCGCGGGTGGTGCTGCTGAGCTTGGAAAACATATGTACCAGTTCCTCTCACAAGCAAAGTTCGAGGACCGATAGCACGAATCAAGTGAGGTGAACTTTGATCATTCCCGGCTGTTGATTCCTCCTGTAAATCAACGGTGAACAAGGGTTACTTTCCTTGTTTTCTGGCTACCAATGAGTAACATGACTTGCACCTGTTTAATATGACACCGTTTCGTTTGCTTGCTGCCCATTTTCTCCTGTTTCGTTTCTACTTAAGGTCTGCTTATCCCTCAGTAACTGGTGTCGATATTTTGCTGCCCGTCTGTCAGCGCCTGCAAGTTCGTCTCGATTGCACCTATTTTTGAGCGCACACTCCGATGGAAAAGCGGGCCAACCGGGTATCGAACCCAGATCCTCCGGACGGCAGGAGAACAGGCTGCCAACTACACCAACCTGACTCCCGGGGTGGCTGATTATTTTGTATTATGTTCATAGCCACACCACTCTCGTTTGAACGGCCGTGTTCCTGTTCTGGCGTAATTATTCCTGAGTCCACACCAAAGAGAAGGAATGGACCTGAGTTTCGCCCTTATTAGAGCTCATCAGCAGTGCATATCCAATGGCTGTGCCGGGGTTTGAACCCCGGACATCTGACATGCGAGGCGAGCGCGTAACCACTACTCCACGAACGCGCGTTGGACGCATCTGAATTGTCACGTCTGAAGAGGCGAACTTCTTCGCCCTTGGGCGATGTGATTGGTGTGCCCAACTCCCTGAAGAGGCGAACTTCTTCACCCTTGGGCGATGTGGTTGGTGTGCCCAACTCATTGAACGACGACCCGGTAACTGTCCTGGTTGTATTACCCATGTACCACACCTGCTAGATAGCCTTCGCTGAGATTAGTTTTAAGCGGACGAAACCGCGTAATCTGACCCGTCACGCGGCACGATCGGCCTCGTCGAGGCCGACCGAAAGACGGTAAGGACTAAATAAAAGCCGGTGATTCAACGAAACTACCCATTTTTCTCCCGTTTTCCGTACGGTCTGGATCTCTCCCAAAGTATATCGAACTTTTTTGATCATTCATCAACCGCCGTTGCGATGTCACCTGTTACTTAGGAGCCATACGTCACATTCCGTAGTGTCACCGTCATTTCATGTCCTGCAGATGCACAGGTCGAATGGATGTACGAAAGCAACGTTACAAAATAGATAATAGAGTGTTTTCTTGATAAAAAAACGCTGTTTTTCCATGGAATTTGAGCCAAAACTGCAGAAATTACACCGAAGAGTAAGCTCACGTTTCATTCAATGATATAGTTTATTGGTAGTAAAAGACCCCAAAACCTTTTCTGACTGAGTTATCGAAATGTTAACTGGGAATATTATTTTGGAATTTCCGCCCCCCTCTGTCGCTTAATATGCCGAAAGGGCCGTGCCCCTTTTCTTTGGCCAGTTAAACTTTGTATCGTTTCCCGTGGTCGTCCAAAATACGTGTAATCGACGGTGCTCCTATTGTACCTCACATTTATTTGGAGCGGTAAAAGCTCCTCTCCGTAGATTCTGCCTTCCTTGTGTCGTAGGAGTGATTATAATTGTAGCGTCGCTGTGAATTGGTGTGCGTTGTCAGGTCGCCTATGGCTGCTGGTTGTACCCGTTCAAACGAGCAACGAAACAAAATTCCGCATAAGAGCTTGCGCGAACTTTCGGTCGTGTGTTGATGGTGTACGAGTGTATACACGTTTGGTCGCTCCGGAACGCTATCTAGCGTGGTCATCGGAATTTGCATCTTGATCCATATAACCAGACGTATTCATGTGCTTGTGTTTTGCCCGGCGGATTTGGACTGTCTGTCGCCCACGGGTATGGATGACCACGGTGATCACCTTGTTATAGGTAGTTTTTCATGCAGTATTTCCACGACTCGTGAGAGTCGCTGCTCTGTATTCGCACACTAGAACTGATTTCTCGAAAGCTACGCCATTTTTAGGGTTGCCACTTCATAGAGTAGAATGTCTACGTATAAGGAATTATTGTGCCGATTACCTACATTGGTAATTTGTTTAAGCCGGGGATCTTCAAGGCCTAATGTAATAAAAATCCTGAATCGCAATAATAATGATAATAATGTTTATTATCGATTTCTGGGTGGCACACCGTCTGACATGATCATGTGTTCACAGTCAGAATGGGGCATGATTAGGGGATTTGCGGGTAGTGGGGATTGTGCGCAGGGGATTTGCGGGTAGTGGGCGTTGTGCGAAAGGAGGACGGTGACATGAACAGTGGGAAGTATTTGATTAAATAATACCAATAGGTTTCTTTCGCAACTTGTGGGGATCGATGGGCTTGAGGTCCGACTAATTCAAAAACCTGGTCGGCTGACATGAACTAAAACTGGAAGACCATTGCTGGCCATGAGTGACCTTGGGCGGTTGGGTCAATGACCGGAGCCACAACGAGCACAAGTGGAGGTGGGGATGGAATAGTTCGAATTGGGGGAACAAGGCAAATTCGGTCTCAAAATATGGTACAATCTGAGAACAAGCGGACTCACTGATTGCACTATTGTAGGGAAGTAATGTGAGGGGGTTAGGTTGGGTGTGGATACAGAGTTGGTTGGATTCGAACAAGTAGTCCAACAAGTTGGAATGAATGTCATGGGGTCAGTTGGGGTCAGTTGAGGAGCTTGTCGTATTTGCAGACAATGGAACGAGTAGGCAAGATAGTACGGTCGAGAAGAGGAATGGAACAGTTGCGGGTGTGCAATCAAGCTGAGTACGGCAGCGCCGTGCCATCATTGACCTGACATGCTTCAGTTTTTGGACAGCCCCGTAACGGACGTCACATGTACGGTGATTCGGCTGGAGTGTGCAGTTCACTGGGCAGCGGGATTCCTTTCAGCCTGGTCGAGGAAACAAGCTGGAGCAGAGAGAGTTAGAGCACTTCAGTGGACGGAACTTACAGATCGTTTTGGGGCCGAAATAGTTTGCTGAACACTTTAGAATCCACATGGCTTTTATGGATGCAAAATATGCAGAGATATCACTCATGTAAATAATTTTTGCCCGATGGCTGTTACTACGAGCTAAAATCGTGGAAGACATTCGGCATTTCCGGAAAAACCGTATACGTTCGTTGTTAAACGCCTGTGTTTCATTATAACCTGCGAAACATGCCAGGAAGACAATGACGTTGATCATTGCAGACGGCCGAACAAAACTAGCTGACGTAATGGCTAACATGCGGCTAGGGGTCCACAATACCTAAGGAACTAGCCACATGGAACCTACTATGCCTAATCAGCTGGGCGGAACGCGCCTACCCATCTGTACAGGGTAAGGTCAAAATTCGACAAGATAAAAAGGCGAACTGTGTTGATCATTCTGATGAGTGCATATGTTCTACCGGGAAGCGTATGGTTTTCTTTGTGAGGATTGTTCAGTGAGCTATTGAAGTTCTGAAGTGAGAAAAGATAAAGGTTAGATTATCAAAATATCGTTGAGGCAGGTGGCTGACAAAGTTGGAGCAATACTTACAATATAATGGGTGCATTTCAGCGGCTTCGATGTTGTAGATGCTTCTTTACACAACACCATCTTTAGTGGCGATTTTGCATGCCTACTTAATGTAGCCCTCAAGAAATATCACACTTATATGAGATAAGAGGTCACATTTATAGTCGAACTGCCTGAAGCTGATGAGTCGAATGAGATGATCCTTGCCTCTTTTTTTAGCTAACGCTTTGCAGTGTTTGTCGTGGTGGTCAGATATTAAATTACGGCTGTTAAGTAGTTCCCTCCTTGGACCTAAAAATACGAAAACAGAATTCCAGGACGCACTGCCCTGGGGTTGTTTCAGTCCAGATAAACATCATTAGGCACCTCCTTTTCCGTTGGGATAGCAAACACACTTCTGCGTTTTATGGACGGGCCATGGCCTAAGAACAAAGAATAAATTGTTCTTCTGTGGACTCAACTTTGGAACGCGCCTGAAGAGCATCACCACACAGAAGGCAAAGTTAGACGTCACAACAGTTGGCGTGATATCGTACGCCATCCGTTGCACAGCAGTGGTCACGGGTAGTAGTCGGCCAGTCGCAGACCAGGTTTGTGTTCCTAGACCGCTCTCTACATTGAGGTGCAGTATCCTTAACCACCAACGACAGGCCGGCAGCTGCAAACATTGAGTTTTGAAGCGGCGGGATTAGCCACTGAAGGATCAACTGCTTTGTGATGACTGTAATCCTTCTATGTTCTAATCCATGAAGCTTATTCGCTACTTCTTTCAGTTATTTGCACCGCCCACCCAAAGCTGTCTGTGGTGGTTTGAGAGGAAGTGTAAGGGCTAGGCCTTTTCCGGTAGATTGTATTCTGACAGCTACAGTTGGTTGATAAGGAAAGCAGCTTCAGAATATATCTTTAAATAATATTACTTGCTTCTTGGAACCAAATTATCACCTACTAGGGATAATAAATGGATTCAGGGAACCACGTCGCCTGGCAGAAGGGGCATGTGCATCATCTAGCACCGTGTGATAGCACCCGGGTTTTTGCACCGCAAACTATAACTTAGTTAAAGTAGGTTGACCTCACCCTGTTTTTTCTAATGCTATGGTAGTATATTCTCAGCCGAGGTGGCTTTAAAGACCCCAGAACCAGGAAAAATGGATGCATGGATTAGAAAACTATCAGGCATGTATGTCACTTGTATGCTGTGCGAATCTAGACAACACAGCTCGACCAGCAACCTATACCGAATGTTGAACTAGACACAGTGATTGTTGTCCAGCTGAACCCGAACAAAACACGACGCGCGCCTTGCTTGCCTTCGTGGAATGTCAGTTGGCCCCGGCCACTCGAGCTTAAAAACTACCCAGTTATCTCCAGTTTCCAACATGGACCCCGATTAACAAAATGGCTTATCCAGCCCACCGGCCCGGAGGAAATCAAAGCATCAATTAAACATTGGAACATCAACGTGGAAATGCTACTTTGAAGCCCAACGCACCCTGTTTTCGAACTGTGCCGCCAACTTTGCCCCCAAAGTTTTAGCACGGTAAGAAGGATTGGATTTGGGCATTCGCCACGGGCTCTGACGTAATTTTGTTATTAAATTTGTTGATGAACAAAATTAGAAGTATTCGGCAAAATAACTGTAAGTTCTTCAAACCCCCGAGTTTTGGGATGATTTTTTACTTATAATTCGGGACGATGAGTTATTAGAGACAACCCGGCGCCTCAAGAGTTGCTAAGATTTCCCAGACGACTCCCGACCGGTTTGTCCATCCAGGCGCCCATCGGGTTATCCGTCAGCCTTATATGCTGCCTGGACTCGTTCTAGTTGCAATTCACCAAATACAACCATGCACACAAATTTGGCTCCGAAACGAGACTTAGCCGAATTCAGCTGAAATTTTTGTTAATGTTCGTCTTTGTCTGACGTCCACAAACCATAGTCGACATGCCGTGGAATGCCTTATTAAAAGAGACAGCCGGATATCATTATACAACCACGCAAGATAGTTTCATCTGAGAACACTCATTGATTGAATGTCCGCTCCTTGGTATTCGCCGAATGGAGTCGATTTCCCAAATTCCTGGGTTGAGAGTATCTATGTCCAATGAGTTGCCCGAAAGTTATTTGTTTAGTTGATTTGCCCAAGAGAACGAACCTCCAAAGTATTAAATAGCCTCACTGCGAAAAGCGGTTTCCAGCAGAATAAAATACTGCGGTATGTGATTCACACACAAACCAGCGTTGGTTGCCCATTAACCGCACAATGATGTTAGCTGTAAAACATTTATGACCGGAATGGAACTACTTGCGCGAAAAAGTTGCATTCTGTCACTATGCACTCCAACCAGAAACCATGCCTATCTACGCTCATATTTTTACGGCTCACCAACTTTCGCTCTCCACTGAAATAATCAAACTCTGGTGAATTGATTTTCTGGCATCCCTGAGACTACAGAATGCTTAGGCGTGGCTCAAGAGTTTAGACTGGGTACTCTGAACTCAATTGTCCTTCACCGACACACCACAGCCTTCGGCAATTCAATTCCTTTGTGCGTATTCCGCGCGCCCAAGCATTGTGACTAGAGCCGCGCGGATTCAAGTTGTATTTGCGCTCGCCAGAAATGAACCTGAGTTTCTTGAGACGAAAGTATGAGGTTTTCTATGTTGCAAAGTTTTACGTGGAGTTTGAATCCATCTACATGCTGCTCATGGCAATTTTTAGACGAGTGAAATTTCAAGGTCACCAACCGTCACCGATTCGCATCTGATAGCATGTTTACGAGATAAAGCACGAACCAAACCTTCGGCACAACGCAGGTTTCCTGAAAGCTCGCTTGCAGTTTAGTATGATGATGGAAGATAATTTGATGTACTGAGTACTGATGGTAGTGTGCACTTCTGTGGATGAACCCCAATCTCTGGTGTGCACAACTAGTCAGTTGATAGAGCGACGGAATCAAATAGCAGCATGTTAATTAACAACGAAACAGTATCTATCCCAAATAAATGTTCGATTGCCTTAATTAGAATACGTAATCATACCCAACTACATTGGCGGAAAATAAGACCAAATAATGCCGGTCATCGTTATAAAGGTAAACTTACTACTTGCTCATTTATTCTCACTGGCGATGATGAGGTATCCATGTGTACACCAGCTATTCAAAAGCGGGAATCAGTGATCGTACACGTTATTACACGTGGCTGCGTCAGAGATAAGAGGTGTTGGCACTACTCGGTTGTGAGATGAATGGTGAAGACCTGAGCCCTAAGGTACAAGATCACACGCATCCTCAAACGCGCATCAGTGGATACAGTTCTAGCGGTGACCTAGCTAGTGAGCCGGCACTCACTGCCAAATCCGCTGATTTCGAGCACCAAATCCAAACCGTGCATCACTTTTGCTTCCCAATACAGGTAAAATTCAGCCTAATACTGATAACAGGTTTTTCCCCCAAATTCTTGGCAACATGCCTTGTGAAACATGATCGGACCGTTACAACCTGAACGTGGTGGGCAAAAGCACAACGGGGATGTATGTACAACCAACGAGACAGGCATATTACGTTAAAAATCAGTGTGGTTGTAGGAGCCAAAAACAAGGGCACTTGTCATGGTGTACGACTGGGTCAATGATGGGAGCGGTAGACATGAAGTTAAACTAAAATGCACTGCTGGCCTTGAGTGACCTTGAGCGTTTGAGTGAATGGGCATGGTGTACGACTAGGTCAATGATGGGAGCGGTAGACACTGCACTGCTGGTGTTGAGTGACCTTGAGCGTTTGAGTGAATGGCCAGGGCCACAAAAGCGAAAATAGAGACGGGGGTGGAAGCACTTGAAGTGGAGACAAAATGCGTTTCGTCCGAAAAATATTGCTAAGCTTGAAACCAGTTAGACTTAATGATTTTACTTTGCAGAGAAGTTCGATGTAAAGCATACTTTCAGTGCGGAAACAGTGCCAAAGAAGGCTAAACAGACACGGTCAATCAAATAGACCTTGTATAAGGGGCAACCTAAAGGCATAGCGGAAAACCAGATAGGTTAAATCCGAACGGAGCATTCAGCGGGCTGGAATGAACTCATCCAAGAGGTGGTTGGGGCAGGGTTTAGAATTTGTTCCTAGTTGCAATTTCAAACCGGAGTGGGTGATGCCGAGGGTAGGAAGAAAATGGTTGCGGGTGTGCCAATGCAGTGCCATGTCATCATTACGCTGACGTACTTCGGTTTTCGGACAGCCCCGTAACGGTCGTCAATGCTGCCGCACTCGGGCAGGGGATACGCATTTCAGTGGCTGCTGGATCTGGTTTAGACAAAGGGACTAACAAAGGTAGAGTCAAGCCGATGCAGCATCGTGGGAAATTTTATTAAAGCTGTGTGACCGTGTGTATGGAAACCATGGACCATCAGGTGAATGAGTGGCGGCAATGCAGGGTGTTTGGATCCACTACAACCGAATTTCGAAGTATACGCAAATATGCGCGACAGAGAGCCGTCAGCTTCGTTTTCCCCACCGTAAACTTGTAACTATCCTTATACTTGACCGCAGTGCCCATCTCACCAACTGAAGTCTCTTTCTGGGAAACAGATAAGCTTCTATGCTTTTGTTTGTAAACCAACAATTTTGTGGACTTCACCACCCGACTGTGTATAGACGACGGCTCAGTAGTTAGAGAATGAATTTGCTGACAAGATAGACTGTGGTTCGAACCCAACTTCTGCTTCTCAACTTGCACTGTTTAGGCTTGGGCAACCTGGTCCTCGTGCTTCCTTTGGGTAGCATGGTAACGAGGCACTGAAAGGGTGGTACAGGTGGACGACATTTATGTATAAAAATGCTTACACATCTCAGACGCACATAAGTTGAAGGCTTTTCTCCATTCTAAGCTCTTGTAGTAAATAACGCTAG
>NW_008751893.1:367318-371592 GCF_000715545.1 Opisthorchis viverrini | reverse complement strand
AGAATAGAGTCAATGTTCACCACAGTGTGACATAGAAATAAAATTAGTAACGATAGATTGAGTATACAGTAATAAATACGGTCAAATAAAACAGACTCACCAAGTGTTGTTCTTTTTAAAGCAGTTCATCGTTGGCCCAGGTCAGCGACTAAATAATAGTCCAATTATGATTGTTCACGTATCTTCTTTTGAACAGTTATCACATATAATTAAACCTGAAGGTAGGCTGAAATGCTTTGATGTCAGAGTTAGTGCATGAAAATGGTGAATGACTGTTGCAAGCGCAATTAAAACGAGAAGAGATATCGGAGGCACGTGACCACGTTTGTCTTTTCATGATTTGCACAAATGCGCATCTTCGCAGTTTGTGCGCTTTCAAACAAAAACGTTTATGCAATTGACGAAATAAGTAATGTTGTAATGGAAGCAAATAAAAGGTACAAAACACCACCGTGATCATCATCATTATAACAACTTTTGTGTTGAAGGTCCCCATTGACCATGTTTCCATCCATATTAAATACGTGTTAAGCTGTTGGCCATACAATGCGAGATACTACCAAAACCACGTCCCAAGTGAAAACAAAGGAAAAAAGAACCAGCGTGCTTCTGGAACCATTCGGGATCATCCATCACTTTTTTCGATTTGCATTTGAATTGGGAACAATAGATATTTCTCACTATAAGGAGATCGACGTGATGCATATAAGAAGTAATCGCATTCCGAAGCTAATTGAGTAGGTCATTCATAAACAGAAGAATGTCGGTTAGACTGGGGATGTTTTTCTTGTTTAGTGAAGCTTTACAAATGAATAGAGTAGAGTTTCACATATAAATGAAAAGCCACAGCAAGTGCTATCCCGTCTGTAGGTAGGACTTCCTAAATGGGTCTTTTTGACTTCAAGTTTGAGGCTCCAAATGTAATCCGAAAGACGAACTAGTTCTGCTCCAGTTCGGTTATTCAAGTGCTCCTCCGTAGATCTAAAAGTATGATTTTTATGAGCTGACTTAATTAAATAAGCGCTAAATGTACTTGCTTAAATTAACGAAGGTCATATTGGGTTTTCAGGAGATTTCAGATGATGTGGATTTGCATATCAACTGTGTTAAGTTGTATGTTAGTAAAGATTCACTAATAATAATAGACGCAAATTGGAAGTGGGATGATCGAGTACTGTATGAATATCCATTAACGCATCCTTGCCGATAACAATGAAAGCATATTTCAGTTTCAGCATTATTAATGTTGGATTCACGTGCGTGCGACAGAAAGCCATTTGTGTCCGGACTTAATAAGCATCGCAGACTCTTCCGTTGGCGTCAAACGTAAGCTGAGTAGTACTACACACTATCCGCATTCAAGTCGAAATCACAGTACCCTGTAACTGATGAAAGCTCTGCGAAAAACGCCGGAGTAGGAGCATACATACATGTACAGCTATGTGTTCATATTAGGCGGCAATAAGCGGCTGGATTGTAAAAATAATAAGAATGAACAACCGACAATGATGGAAGTTCATTGCAAATAATGGTCGAGTTTTGCCTGCTCGAGTGATTTCAGATTACTATGCCATAGTTGACGTGTGCACCTAGTGGACCGATAAATTGGAGGTACTAAAACGTCGAGAAGTGTTGATAACCCTTCTTTAGGGTCAGTTTCCCAGTCTCGAAAGATAGTCGTTTTGAAGGAGCTTGCTTCCAAATTCAAGTTTATGAAGTTTGCATGAAACATTTTGGGTAAAACGAAATTTAAAGGCCATGCTGGCAGGCTGAAATTCAATGGCTAAAATGAACACATTTTGATCAGTACACAATGCACTGTTCTGTGTACTCCTCGGCGTTAGAAAATTGCTGCAGTCTATCCGTATTTATTGTGAAGTTTTACACAGGGAAGTGAATCTAAGCCAGCAACTAAAAGGACGAACGACGGTGGATAAAACACCTTAGTATCAATGCATTGCAGTGCTGAAATGACCAACCTGAGCAATATAGTCACGAAGTTTCAAAGATTCACTGCAGCTTGATGGATACAGTTTTGTAACATTTACTTGCTTACGGTATACGGTAGATTTGTTTATGGATCCACGCGCCTCATCGACATTATTCGTATTTTTAAGTTAAACTACTTTTAATGTGGTAGTAGCTTGTAGTAACACGACCCTCGAGGTTATGATGAATACCAGCGCATGCAGCTGGAAACCGCGTTGCGGACGTAACGTAGCCAACACAGCCTGCACATTAATCAGACACTGACACACTCAGACAGCTGGCTTTTTGGAATTTGCACGCAAAAACTAGATTTTCGGGTCTTGAAAAAATAAATCAACCTTAAAAAACCGCATCAGACGTGCAAGACACAAACCTGAGTGTAAAGACCACTCTAAATAATATTAACACTACTACGTTTAACGTTCCGTTCGATGGGATAAATGTGCCCAAAGGATGAATTTCTTTCGCAAAATTTTTAAATTTGCAGGGAAACCTTAAAAAACCGCATCAGACGTGCAAGACACAAACCTGAGTGTAAAGACCACTCTAAATAATATTAACACTACTACGTTTAACGTTCCGTTCGATGGGATAAATGTGCCCAAAGGATGAATTTCTTTCGCAAAATTTTTAAATTTGCAAAACACGGTACGCATCTTCTTGTAACCCCAACTGTTTTCTCGGTATCGAGGCGTCAAACAGTTGCACGAACTGAGCACCTACATCTGAATCTGTGAATGCGTACACTTCAAATTGGTCGGGGTAGAATATTCCCTGAAATGGTCCATTGGGTGTGTTCAGAATCGCAGTCAAATGGCTGACCGAAAAACATGAGTGAATTGGGATGTCATAGTAAAGAAAAAAATACTTATTCGGTGAACTCGACCAAATGAGGCGAAATGAATCATCTCCCAAAGCTAGATCGATTATGTAATGCGATCATTGGAGTTGTCACTAACATGCCAGTTATAACATGGACGGAGAGGAAAAATCATACGATTTTGTGCCTTAGTGTGCAATAAAGAAGAAAAACTATTGACATGGCCTTCCCTCCCCCGGCCGAATTATGCCATTTTCTGTCTGGTGGTTTTATCTGTAAATTCAGTTTTGCCGTGAAGGAATTATTTACTGGCATTCGCCTCTTGATTTCTCGCATTCAAAAACAGACAGGTCGTTACGCTCGTTTACATGCGCAACTCAACGACTGGACGCAAGTGATAGGTCAGAGCAACTTGTAGCACTTGTAAACTGCTCTTTTTCGTGCTCAGTATCTTCTTTTTCCCCGCCATTATCAGTCACATCGCTGCACAAAATTTCGTTTTACTGAAATACAACCGCTACCGCCCGCTTGTTGGCTGCAACATGACTTTGAGACTTTTGCTGAGTGACTGTTGTTGTGACCGCCGGTTGGCTATATTTGACCGCTGCTGACACTAAACGTGAACAAACATTTCAGCTGCAAACACTGGACTAATATATTCACATTTGTGGAATAATATTTCGATCACCGGAGATCTGGAATACCAGGAAAATAGAATTTTTCTTGGTGTGGTGGTTCAACGGAATACGAAACTACGGAATCTCCTATTTTGAACTGTGAGTCAAGATTTACTTGGATTTTTCTCCTTGTGACTTTGTATCTGGCTTACATTATCAAGATTTACTTGCATTTTTCTCCATGTGACTTTGTATCTCGCTTATATTAGTAACTTGCTCTGTTCACTAGAGATTCCATTGGGCCGTTACCCACTTCTTAATCGGTGAGCCCGAACCTTTTTTGGTGTTTTCTATTTTCTTGCTGGCTCAGAACTCCCATATCTCTCACGTATACGCCTTGTCCAGTAGTTTTTTTTCAACCATATCTAACGAAGACAGACTCAACAGTGAGTTGGTTGGAAACGCCGTTCACGTAACACTGTCAGCTTTTAGGGACAGTAACCTTAGAGTATGGTTTATCCAACTGGAATGCTACTTCCATTCCCGCCTAATTACCTCACAGCAGACCATGTTTTTTTACGTGGTTTCTCAACTCCCGACCCAGGTTGCCGCGGAGGTTATTGACCTGATTGATCCCATGCCGGCATCAAATCCCTATAACACACTAAAAGCAGCAATTATTAGACGGACAGCCACCTCGGACGAAGCGAATCTGCAAACATTGTTTGCAGGGCTCGAACTGCACGATCGCACACCTTCGCAGCTGCTACGGGACATGCAAAGCCTCGCATGCGGGAAGTCTTTTGACGACGCAATTTTAAAGCCGTTGTGGCTGGGGGGTCTCCCCC
>NW_008751893.1:362150-364012 GCF_000715545.1 Opisthorchis viverrini | reverse complement strand
AACTACGGAATCTCCTATTTTGAACTGTGAGTCAAGATTTACTTGGATTTTTCTCCTTGTGACTTTGTATCTGGCTTACATTAGTAATTTGCTCTGTTCACTAGAGACTCCATTGGGGCCGTTAACCACTGCAAGCTGATGGGGCTGGCTGCCGTTGCATGCCAACGGTGGTATGTGTGTGTGCGATACACACATTTTAGCAGATTATTTGGAGGAAAAATAGTATCCTCTGGCTTCCCTTCAACCAGCACTATCATGCAGTTTACAGTAAACAAGTCCGAAATTCGAAGTCAGCTTACGCATAGGTACCTTGCTAAGGCTTTAGCCGGAGAAACCTAAATATCACCAACCTCTTCAATGTGTAAACTGTGGGGTTTGTGTTTAGGGGTTTTACGTCGTGTGTTGTTCTGTAGCCACACGTGAGGAGACGGTCGTAAAAATGGAAGCTTTAGTGACGAGAGAAACTGTTTACGTTCGTGAGATTTGGTCACCTCACCAAGCCAACATTCCGCTAGCTGTTGTCTGGCGTGTGGACCTTGTAACTGCGCTGTGGCAGTCGGTGTCGACGCCAAGGAGGACAGTTAATGTTTGGTGGATAATTTCGCTCACTTTTGTTGAGATAGTACAGTATACTTTTGAACCTAATTTTTCATTTTGATATTTAAAATCATCAAACCTACACGTGACTTCATATAAGGACCTCAAGACCTCAAGACCTGACAAGACAAGATTAATTGCAGGTGGTTGCGGGATTTATAGAATCTGTGCTCACATTACTCTGTTTTGAACTGTTGTCCTGTTGTCCCTGTTGGCGGGAACACTGGATTGGAGCTTCGCTCTTACTAGAGCTCATCAGTAGTGCATATGCTTAGCCGGTTCACTTGCCGTCAAGCGGAGGCCTCCAGACAAGTCTGATACAAAATAAACCTATGCTTGGATTTGTTGAAAAACAACTAATCTACGCGAGCTACAGAGTAATTACAAACATATCACGTTAGTGGATTAATACTTTTTGTCTGTTAAATTAACTGGTTAGCTGAATTTCGACCACTGAACATGAAACCATGCATTTCGACTGTGATCTATCGATGAGGGGATTCCATCCGCGGAGTTACGCAATCGAGTTTTTTCTATTGATGATTCCCGGCAAAATTTCTAACCATAGTTCTGAACTACCGGGTAAGACCTGAAACGACGAATTTAACTCTGACCCTCCCTTGATGAAGTGAGGTATCCGAAGACTATGTTTATTTGTTGTCCTTCCCCTTCCGAGTGAGACAAAAACTCAGCAGCCCCATAACGGAGACGGAGTTCAAACCCACGCCTGCAAACTCTAGCGGTCGCATAGCCGACGCTGTATCGGATAGACCGACACTATCGGGATTAAGGACACAAGCAGCAGTTGTTTGTAAAACAACAGAAAAAGCAGATGACCACACAGAAAGAAGTGATGCAGAAAAGCAGACATTTGATTTTTGAGTGATTGCAGGAGATACTGAAAATGAAAGTGGATTCAACCCCGGATCATGTGAATGTTTGTAAGTAAGGATTGGTAGCTCTACTAGGTAAATCTGAGGGAGGAAATGATAGCAGTCCACCAGAGCTTTGAATTCTTGAATCACAAAAAATATAATCAAGCGTTTACCTACGAACTTAATGGGATTCATGGCATGTGGGAGTGATGTTTGCAATTGTGTTGCGTGGAGAGCTGGAGTGGTTTGTGGGATTATGGAAATGTCTACACACCTGACTACATACAGACAATGCGTCGCAGCCTTGGCTACCTCCAAACTGTCGGAGTGCCTGTTTACTCATTCAATACAGGAATGACCTACTGCTCGCTTGCTTTCTGTGTGGTGGAA
>NW_008751893.1:333566-360995 GCF_000715545.1 Opisthorchis viverrini | reverse complement strand
GAATTCCGCAACAGAATTCCATTTTTCAATCGACGCAAAGCGAAATTCTACGAACAACACATACTACTCGCGTGCCTCCCGATCAGTAGTATCACCGTCACACCGGTACTTGGATTTGTGCGTGATCAATTTGTATTTCTGTTCCCATCTAAGGTGACATCCTGACCACATCAGCCATGGTCGTGCTTAGGCGTTTTATACCATTGATTTATATTGTTTTTTTGGTCGTTCTTGTCAAACACTGCATACACCGGTTTCAAAACCGGTTGTGTTGTTTTTCCTTACTTAACAGAAACTAAAACCAACAGCCTACTACCAGTTACAACAGGAAGAGTGCTGGATAGAAATCAAAATACTTAGTGAGATGGGTTGCTTACCTCGTGGTTCAGTCCAAAACGTGGCAATGAAGAATGATAATAAAAAATTATTTTCATCCACTAAGAGCAGGCATACAAAGTGAAAATACCCATAAGGACGAGACAAATTTGTTCAAAGAGAATGGCTGTTTCTCAGGAGGAACCGAATAACAGAAAATTGTTTGTGCTTTTCGTTTGGTCGGATAAACTACTTGCTTAATTTTTGGAAAGGAAGCTCAGTGCGGTCGAGTTGAGAGTTGCCCTCTTATCAGACAACAACTGAAGGGAAAATGTCCCAGCAGCTCTGTGTGTTCATCAGTTTACCCGTCCTTGTGATGATAAATATCGGTCGATTGAGAGATGGCTATCTCAGCATTCGTCCGGATAAATTCGGGTGGATTAGCTCCAAGGTCAATAATGTGCTACTACCGGCTCACTTTTAGCCGAATGGGTTCGGTGCAGAATATAACATCAATCTTGTAACGACCCTCAAACATCCGCAAAGTGCACTCATTCGCGCATCAGTTTGGTTGCAAGGGAGAACACAGCTGATTCCCAGCTGATCACTCGTTTATGATATCGTTCAACTGAATGTGCTACACAAAGGTAGCCTTATTTCGCTCTGGGTACGAGATTCAAGTTCCGCACCATTAGGGTTCAAGCAGAACACAAGGTTGACGAATGCTTGGTAACTATGCTCACTTTGGAGGCTTTTAGAAGGATAAAATGCGTTTTCACTTTCAGAAGAATTAGGTGTAGTTTTCCTTTTCGAACATGTTTATGATAGTTCACCCAGTTTGCCACAAAAATATACCTATGATTTTCCACAATTCTGAGACCAATAAGATCTTTGCACAGACACTTGCGCGCACTTGTCACAAAAACGACATCTTAAAATCCCGTAACCCTCGAACACCGTGTCACTTCCGACTAACGTTGTGATCCCTTGCGTTGATTTTTCAACTGAACGCTTCTGGTTCCTTCCGCTGGTTGATTTTCTTCACCGTGATTGACTGAACCAGAACAAGGTAGGATTGACTTCAACCCTCGGAATTTCGCGGATGATTTCATTGTTTCAGGCTCTTCATCATTACTGATACCAGACACCGACTAATACGTTTACTGTATAAACGCAACACACTGCTCATAAAGTTGCTGAAAACGCTTCGCAACCCACCGCCGGTTTGCCCTTTTTGGGGCTCATCAAGTAGCCGCAGTCTCTGAGCTTCCGTTAACTTTATCTTTTACGTGAACCCAGATGGATTTCTTAGGCTTCCGTAACATGAGCGCTTTGGTACGATCGGTTGGAGGATCGGAAAGCTACTGACCCGACTTCCAGGGAGCTTTGATGAAATTGCTAACTTGTTTCGCAAAAACATTTACCCAGGAGAGTTATTTTTCAAATGAACAGAGTGAGAAATTACATCTTGTTATCTCAACGGATCTCCAGATGAATCCATAACGCAAATGACGATATCCTTATAAAGCAAAAGGCTTAATAGAATTTTTCCATTAGAGAATAGAGAATAAAACAACCTTTAAGAACAGCGGATCGATTATAATTCAGTCAACTGCTGTCCCTGGTAAAAAATTGCTGACTAAGCAGTATTGTTATCATGTATAGCAAGAAAATGTCTTATACCAGAATTTTCTTGCTCTTTAAGTCTCACTGCACACCAGCTAACAGGTATACAGAACTTGAGTAATAGTTTAACGCTATGTGTAGCCGAATATTTTGAAAATTAGCCGTAAAACTCTAGAACTCAGTGCCTTCCAGAGAATAAAACAAACAGAATCCATCAGGTTTTCCTTCCCGTACAAGCTGAAAATGTTTTGCTATTTCAGCTGCATGTGGCGTTTTACGCTTCAGTGTATACCGCAGAAGCAAAAACAACGAGAAAGGTTGAATGTTTCAGAAGATAAAACTTTAAAATGAGCAGGTTGTCATTGGCAAAGAAGCAGGCAAATTGGCGTTATCGTACAGGATTTAGTTTCAAAATATTTCGCAACAACACACGTTCTTCATCGCTTGTCATCAAAATTATTATTCTGAGTGATGTGACCGGTTGGGCACCTAATGAAGGTGCTGAACAAGGAAAGAGCGAATATGAGTTTGGGGACCCAAAATAAATCGCGTTCCTAGAGTACAAGTCCCTGACCGTCCAATACCAACGGTTTCATGATTTTTGGGTGGTGTTAAAAAATTCACGAAATGACTTTTGTCCCGTAGGCTTGAAATGCACGCCACGAACTCCACTGCAGAGTTTCGGTAAGGCAACAATTTCATCACATGACCACTTCTGCGACAAATGTTGCACCACTGACTTGTTGGTATTCAAGAGTTCCAGGTTTTGGCTAAACGTGTGCAGTGGGTTATCCACAGTAGCAGTTAAATCAGAGTATCGTGGCAAAATTCAACGATAAGGTCTACACATTTTCAGGTTTAAAAAATAAGCCACATTTTAGGAGTAGAATTAACCAGGTTTACTTCCAGGTACAAATTTTTATCGTCTGACGGGAACCAGCTGAGCTCAAAACCTGAATTTTGCACATTTTTTGCTTCCAACTAAATAATTCTGCAGGAAACGAGACGATAGATAAGCAGACTTGCGTGAAGTTGAGAATCTGCCGGAAGTAAGCTCCTCCTGAAAATAGGAGAGGTACGGCACGACAGGTAAATCAGTTCCTTAATTCGCGAACTGAAGGAAACTTCCTCGCGTGTAATGAACACATTCCGCTTGATTAGTCTGATGGTAGTAATACAGTCTGGCTAGTAGAGGATGAAATTCAACTTATTTTGACATTTTTTGTATCGGTATTTCAGACTGCCTCTGGAGGCTGAATAATAATACACCGAGAAGTGTTGTCCATGAGACTATTAATCGACTACACGCTTACTTAACCATCTTAGTCTAACATCATTCCAATGGTTATCTCCATGAGGAACAGAATAATAAATATGTTGAGGCATGTAGTATATTCCTTCGAAGCGGGATCTCAATGAATGAATCTCAAATCTCTACACCTGAAAGCTGAAGTAACTGATTAAATAAAAGGGGACTATTTAAGGAGGCAAATTTCTCGCGAAGGGTGAAGCACGTATTTAGCACAACCTACAATAAAATCACATGATATGCCTGGCTTCTGATCTAAATAGTTTTAGATCTGCAACTAAATAAGCAAAGCAAAAATAGCTACCTCTTCCAAATTCTCGCTTATACTCCTTTCTAGAACACGCACACGAACCAATTAGTCAGATGGCTTGGGGTAGTACGTTGCCATATACTTCTTTGCAATGACCGTTTTTCTTGATAAGACGTGGATGTGGACGTCCGATAAAGTTTCTCCCCATGACTGACCGTCACAGGTTAGGCCTGTGCAGATTCGGAACGAATTGCCTTTCCAGCAGCGGACAGCGTATGCTAAGTTGAGACCGACCCCCCTACCCAAATCATAGTTGACGATGCCAAAACCCTCAAAAGCTGTAAAAAAAAATTAAAAAATGTAATAAATCGATTCAGATTTTTAGTTACTTTTATGATGGCACTAGTACCCGCGGCATCGCAAAAGAGTCACCCTAGATGTGGGTTTTTAGGCAAACTGACTGAGTCACTCAGATCATTGACAATGCAGCACTTGCCTGAGACATAAGTTGCGGCCAATTTTACTGGCCTCGGGTAATGACCACTAGTGCATCATAAGTTCGTGACAATTGTGTCACTGCGAATTTGGTAGGATGGTAGAATTCGAATATAAGGTGCAGTTACGCGTTTAGTTGCATAATCTCCTATCCCACGAGGAGCACATTTGCTTAGGTAGAGAAGAATTTTGTCTTACTGGTGGCGACCACAAGTAATCAGGTTACTCGATCCCCAACAATCGTTCAATTTTCTACGCTTGAGCAATGTTGAACGCTGCGCGAAAGTCAATGGAACAATCAACTGTTTCTACCGAAAATTAATGTCATGTCTTGAATGTTAACTAGGGTCAACATCTGGTCTAAACGGATTCTAGCGGGTGAAATCCAACTTGATTGGATCAGGTTTGATCATCTTGCACATTAAAAAATCTTCTGAGGATTACACAGGCTTGTATTTTGACCGGATTGTGTGAGACTGTTTCTCCATTTTTGATCCCTTTTCCAAATGGAACGGAAGAGTTCATGAGGCGGGAAGATTTGAGAGAGATAGTGTATATACTCACAAGTGCTGTCCTCTCCTGGAGGTTGAAAGGTTTAGATAGTTGAAAACACAAAATATCTTAACCTGCCTAGGTGATTCGCATTTAACGCTGTAATGATCCGAAATCCATGTTTGTAAGCTTATTGTCTGGAAATCGGGATTGTTTTCCAGTTGGCTGAAGTAATCTACTCAGTGCTTCTGTTCCAGACAGACTCTCCTTGACCTTTCGATTTTGTCGCACAAACCGTTTGTTGGACTGTTTACCAGGAGCAAAATGAAGCTGACGGAAATTACAATAAACTCACCCAATTTCGAGGCTTTTTCCACATATGCAGTTGTTTTGCAATAATATTAAACATGGTTATTTCCAGCGGAAATAGTAGTATCGCATCGGAGATTTCGGAAGTTTTATAATGCTGTTCCGTAGGAAGGTAAGGTTTTGCCTGAAATATAGCGGGCATGACCAACAGAACCTTCAAGGCTCGTTGGATCACTTATTGCACACTGCGACCAACTTGCTTGCTTAGGTTGTTGTCAGTTCCACTGTTATGGAGGTACGGTGGTTTCACTGAATCTGTTTACGCCCGAGTGGATGTAAATTCAAGGGACGATATTTTTGTTTTGTAGTAAGATGGAATATGACTCTCGTTCACACGAGAGCGTGGTCAAGTCCTGTGTTTTCCGTTTCAGCTGTATATAATTGATAATCCACCATTTCGGCTCATTTGGACTGTATCAGAACGTAGACAGTTTCAGGTGCAGTTCGGCCGTCATTCGAATGTCCTGTTAGTGAATGTTTATTACTGGTACCGAAAGGGCGTACAGATGCTGACGACGTATTTCGACGTACCGGAATTTGCAAAGCCCAATGTTTTTATTTCACTGCCTTAGGCCATGGACCAGGATTTGCAACTCACCGAACAAACTATCCTTAACGGTTGAATCCACTTGTATGGTGGATGCGTACACACGAAATACGCTTAATTTTAGCTACGACTTCCAGGTATGAATGCACATGGGCATATCGATTTAGATGAAGACAACCCCATTGACACGCGAGTTGTCCAGTAGACCGCCGTAATAGGTCTTCACTCTAGCTGCAGAGAGGCTTTATTTGAGTGGTCTGTCCTTAGTAAAACCCATGATTTTTAGCAGGTTGTCTGGAATACGCACCATTAACCCTTTCATTGAAATCACTTATTGGGGTGAGGACATTATAGTAATAGACATTAAGTGGTATTCTTGTGCATGAAGTTCTAATTCACTTACTGCGGTAGCCGTGTGGCTGGGCTAGCATAGGATGCGCAGCTTATCGGGGAGGACGTAGCATTATGTAAGTTGGTTGCTTCGGACATCCTGAAGTAATGAAAGGATATGATGTGTGTGGTGTCTCCAGTCTCACTGGGCTGTTATTTGAGCAGACACCTATAGCCCTTACACGGCCCAGTCAGACCTGAGGGACTGCAAAAAAATCTTCAACAGTGATGGAACAAAATCATTGTCGTGGAAGTCGAATTCCGAAAGGAATTTCCTCTGTACACTCAGTCGGATCTGATTTGCCTTCTCACCGGTGCTGGTATGGAATTAGGGATTGACCAACCAGTGTACTCTCAGACTAGGCTGTAGCACCCGACACCCAGTTTCGTCCTTTTACTTTAGTGGAGGTGCAGTCAATAAGACATACTCAACAGTGGGTATGTGGTAAAGTCTTTTCGGGAGTATTTAGTAGGTTATGAGGAATGACTCTTCACATCTTTTCATACTGACACGGCAGTACAATACAATAACTGGGGGCTTTTAGGACTCTTATCAGCTGCCGGTGGGTCGGGCTTTATTCTTTTCTTGTGCACCTACACAACTGTCATCTGCCGGAAAAAGTTCTCCAACCTCTTTGAAATACATGTGCATCATCCATTACTATATCTTGTTACGTAATCTGATATAAACCTTGTCGCCCTGGCAACAGCCTAATTTCTGTTACTCCAAAGTCACAATGAAATCAAAACAACATTAGACCAACAAACCATTGACGTGATATTGTCGAAGTTACCAGAATGGTACCACAGTGGATCATCTAATCCCAACTTACTTCAAAACTCAGACAGTTCTGCAGACCGTTCTGAGCTTAATACAATGTGCGGTACCGGTCTTTGGTAATGACAAGATGTACTCTTGTATATCCTCAGAATAATCGAGGTTTTAGCAGTTTTGTTTGACAAATGCCTTGATAAATCAGATTTTGGAATACATTTAGACTACTGAGGCTTGGTCCCTCGTTTTGACTACATGAAAACCCAATGTTTTAAAAATACCAAGTATAAAGTCACACACTGAACGTCTGTATACTCATACTGATCTTCCTCATCATAGATATTTTTGCTTGGTTGGACTGTGCTATCCTGAGAAACATATCCTATGTGCGGCAAACGTAAAAAGAAGTTCATGTAGTTTCACGTTTCATGTACGGATGCATGATCATTTGAAACGCTCTTGTCGGACATTACATTCCATCAACACTACATTCAAGAAAAGAAGCAGCGCAGGTGGAGTTTCTCGCCCTATGAACCAAGAGAACTGAGTCAGCGCTGTTTCTTTGACTTAGGCAGAATTATTCGTGGATGATATGTATAGTAAAACATCACTTATTGCGAATACTAACCAGGAACGGCGGCGGGTTTTGAATTGTCGAAAGGCTTAATGTAACTCATGTACTGCTGTCAAGTACTAAAGACCCACCTCATATCACTTATCTGGTGGTGTACTAGATGCTGGACAAAACTCTGCAAACTCAAGTCGTTTCGAGATTAGCGGCAAATTTCTAAATGAATAGTTGTGGTTCATAAGTGGAAACATATGACAGACAGTCTGTGTGAAATGGAAAATCAGGTGATCCTTTATTTTTTCGGGCTTTCTCCACGCTCTTGTTGTGTGGTCGTAGAAAAAATAGGTCGTTATTATTTGAAATTTGGACAATTTGTTGTCGGTTTGTACAGCTTGCCTTAGAGTCAAAGGATATGCTATGCTACCGGAGTTATTTAGTATTGTTCCACTCACTGAAAGCAAATGCCCTTATCAGATAAAGGCTTTGTTGTCCTGAAATCTCATTTTGTTTCGTGACAGGATACTGTGTAATACGGGTATTATGAACATAACCAGCTTAAGTTGTCTGTAAGTTATTGTTTGCCTGAAAGAAATACGAGAATATTCCCTCAAACCTGGTAGTCAGTTATACTTACAGACAGTCAGGACTCAGGAAGAGTCCACGATCTCTTCTGTTACATTGGAAGTACTACCGGTAATCCTTATGCGTGGTGAAACAAAACTAGATTTTATCATCTCCACAGCTAATGAAGCACCAATTATTTCACACAATTTTCAGAAAAGAAACATTCGCGAGACAGAAAACAATTGAAGTAGCTTATAACAAACTGAAGCCTCACAGTAGATCATCTGGAGCACATCGTCTGGAACCGATGGTCCTGGGTTGTTTTAGACGGAACTAGACAAAACGTTCCCACCAGTCAGCTAAATAAGAAGTTAAATCTGTCATTCAGCAGTCACATTCTCAGGAATCTCCAGAGAGATTCAATCCTACGATTTTCCAGGTAGTAGCTGAACTTCTTACCGTTCTGTTCCGAGTCACCGATCAGCAGTGTGATTGACGAGCACTTATACCTCATCGAGACAAATTTATACAACCATTGATGTACTGCGTTGTAACCCATTTGGATAAATTTAAATGATTTTGAGTTGACGCGTGACGGATTAAGTCGTAACAAATTTATAAACCATTGATGTACTGCGTTGTAACCCATTTGGATAAATTTAAATGATTTTGAGTTGACGCGTGACGGATTAAGTCGTAAATCAAACCCAGTGATAGCGAAGGACGCATCTGTGCAAACGATGCAAAAACAAAAGAGAAGAGAATTTGACATGTTGAAATTACGAAACCAGCCCTGTCTTGTCTAGAAAGTTCGTTGGCAAACGGCAGCAAATTAGGATTGAGCATCATTAGTAGTATGCTTCACAGCGTCTCAGCCGAATGGAAATGAAGCTGGATCGCCTAAGAATCTAGTTAGACAAGAAAAGAGCCAGCTAATGGCGGTTTGTGAGAGGTGGACACTGGAAATCTTTAAATCTTAAATTCCCAAACTTTATTTGGTCCCAACGGTGCTACAAATATTATGTGTTCTGGTAAATGGATGCAAACTCTAAGGGATTAGTCAAAGTCGGGCATTAGTAATTTGCTTCTTTCCTAAGAGGATAGGCTGCAAGTTTTAGTGCGAATATTTCAAACTTAAGACAGCACTGACTGCCATCAGTTTGGAAGCCAGGGTTATTTAGAGCTTGCCCACAAATTGACAGCAACTCTTAACCAGAAAGACTTTACGGAAGACTCAAATGAGTCCCTGTTGACATTCATCAAAACTGGAACTCCTCCCTCTGTTTAAGTTGACAAGTGAAGCCAATAAATGCTGAAAAGCCAAAAAAGCACTGTGCAGCTGCTTCATCCTTATTTGAAATCATCGGAAGCATCTTAAGAAACTCCAGCTAGTTTCGAACCCGAAACCCGCCGGTTAGTGTCTTGCACACTTAACCGGCTTAATTGACGACCGACCAGTACTGTGATTAGCTCACATTTAAATAGGAAATAACCACTCATCCTTCATCCATAGCATACACATCACGTGGTCACGCGTTGATTGACAACTGACGGTTTCTCTGTCGAAACTTTCAGTGATCGGGTGAATTTTGTTCTTTCTTTAACCTACTTATTGGTTGTTGGTAGCGTAACGAAATTGGGTATTCGACTAGGTTTCCCGTTAACAAAAGAATATTCGCCACTTACATAAGAATTAGGTGTTCAAGTAACATACATATATCGGGGCAACGTTTACCTGATGAACCCCAAAAGGATCGAAAGTGGTACTGGGTTGTCGAGTAGGGTTAGCGGCTTTGTGAAAAGGGTAGCTTCGTGTCGAAAAGGATTTACAGTTCTCAAACCGCCTTACACTAACCTTTTTTCTTGGACTATGTGTTGTGATGATGGGAGTCAGCAAAGATGCATGCCATAAAGAGCGTTTACAAGAACTATGGCACCTGTAGTCCAGATGAAAAGAGGCGTTACAGTCACCAGAAAAGCTCAGTTTTAGTGCGGAAGTGGTGCTATGTGGTCTCTTTTCGGCCCTTTTTTCAATGACACATGATCAACTTAACTTCTGAGTTTGATTAACAAAATGAAACATCACCATCTGATAAGAATAA
Source organism: Opisthorchis viverrini (assembly GCF_000715545.1). Classification (NCBI taxonomy): domain Eukaryota; kingdom Metazoa; phylum Platyhelminthes; class Trematoda; order Opisthorchiida; family Opisthorchiidae; genus Opisthorchis; species Opisthorchis viverrini. The sequence continues at coordinate 351,190 of NW_008751893.1, read as the reverse complement.
CCAGGTCCTGCCCAGCCAGGTTTATGTTACTGTCAATACATTGGTGGATTACGCACTTATGGTTGCGTGAATTTTCTCTGCCTGCCCAGTCGAATGGCGTCTTCAAAGAAGATAGGTCCGTCGCAGTATCTGGAATTAGGAGGTTATGTAGCTTTCTTCGCCACAAAAGTGAAGACTATCTATGCTGAAATGCTGCTCTGTTCTTGGTAGGACTCAACAGCGTGCATCTCATCATAAATACAGTAAATTTCTGACCAACATCCGGTTGATATCGATTCCTGCGACATCATGTGAACCCTACAGGATTTATCCATGTCAGACGACACTAAGAAGGAAGTACCAGGGGTGATCAGGATGAGAAAACTCTTCTTCCCTGATTGTAGTATCTTTGAGGGCAGTATAAGTGATGGAAAAGCACTACAGCAAATTTCACTTTCCTCCTGATTGTCTGCAATCCACATTAAGGTTACATCATTTCGTGTTCAGATAGCAAACATATTTTGACTCCCAAAAGAAAAATGCTTATCTAGAGGTAGTTCCTGAATGTTCTTCGCTAGTGAATTCAATTCACTTATGCTTCTGATTCATCCTAACCAGACAACGTTACGCGAGTATTGTTCAAATTCTGTAGAACTGCTCTGCTTCATATCAGAACGTCTGTGGAGGCTTTTTATCTGAACCCAAGTGATCCAAAGTAATTACCTGACGTTCCCATCTGGCGAAATCGGCAAGACTGATCACTCATTTTAAATTAAAACGCGCGGGTTCTTATACTGCCTGTTTGATTCATCCCTCAATCAGAGTCGACTGTGGAAATAATCAGTCGACAATGGTTAAGACATACGGGCAGTTGCAGAACCAAGATTATGATTTTTGATTAAATACGTGTGACCTCCTGATACTGGTCACAAAATCGGCAATTCACGCTGCACTGGTTACTGTTAGCCAATCAGATTGGATGCAGCGGTTTCACCACTCATTGAGAAATTATTTTTCATTCCAAGGTAGGTAGTAAGCCATATTGCAAAATTGTACAATGACTCTGTTGTTTGTTAAAGAATCAACTATGACGCAGAAAAGCATTGAGGGTTAATTTTTGAGGCTATGAAAATGAAAGCGGTCGATTGCTACTACGGTGAGCCGCGGATGGAAACAAACAATGATGCAAAACGCACGTCCGGTGACATTCCCTTGTCAAGTGATTGACAGATGGATGCCTCAGGATAAACGAGAACCAAACGGCTAAATCACGAATTAGGGATGCGACAATTGTACCCTGCGAAGCTATGCAGACAAACATCGAGTAAAACTGACAAGGAGTGAAACAACAAACCATCCTGGTATCATTTACTGGACACAAACAGTTATCCTCGTAACCTGCTTTTTTGCCAATTAGAGGGTAATCAATTTCACGTTTTCTGGGTGCGATGGACTCTATAGGCAGTTTGTCATATCGTCAAATTTGCTTCCACAAAGAACATGAGAACAGAAATTATTTTTACGTACGAGGCAGTCGGTTGTCGGTTAGAGGATCGTTTTATTTTGTGAATCAATATGATGGTGAAACGGCAAGCACTGACAGACATCAAGTCACCAATGGGTGACCTATTGTTTCATCTATCTGTTTCTAGAACTTTGCAGCCAGGTAGTTTGAAGGTTGTATTGTAAGTATGAGCTGTCAGATCAACCAATCACCTTTGATTATTTCATATGATCGTGATCAGACGAATGGACCTATGGACCTATAACGATAATCCGTGTTTCTGCCCAAAACACAGCTCAATAGCACAGCACAGCACACCACAACACAAGTTCACAGCATCAAATTAAGTGCGACTGACAATCAGGCGTCGGTATTCCACGTTTGCCAATCTTAGCGGTTTATTTCATTAATCCGCCTTTGGATTCCACCTTTGGATATGTACTGACCTGGCTGTTGATCCGATGGCTGTTCATTTGTTCGCCTAGCTTGGCAATTGGCTCGCAAACGTTTCGCCACCATAAAAGGAGACATCGTCGGTGCGAGTTGAGTGGGTACTGACCTGACAACGAGATTTCGAAGACACTGATGTTTGTAACTGTATTCATTTTGAGTCTAGAGGAATATTTTCCACTCGATATAAATGACACAGTGCCGAATGATCTTATCTTACGTGCATAAACCACGCTGAGCAGACATTTCTGAAAGCAAGACGAATCTACAATGAAGCTTCAACAAACAGCATCGTTATGAGCCAGTTAGAATGTATTCGGACGAAAACCATCGGTTGATGTTAACTGAATGGTCAGTTTTGAAAACACGTTTGGTACCTTAAGTTGGCAGCTTTTTGTCTAGGAGCCTCACTTAATAACCAAAAATGGAGGAGCATTTGAGACCTGGTATAAAGGATGCAACCAGCTCGTTCCCACTGAAATTTGTTGCAGCTGCCAACCAAACGATACATATAGGCTGAAGTCGAAAGAACAGAAAAAATGTTTTGAAAGTGTTATGTGCTTGTCTGTCCAAGCACACTCAGAGTTGGGTTTTTAGTGTGTTCTCTTCAGAACGGTATAAAGAACTGAATTTATTTCATCAGTTTTGGGCACATCAAAGAAGCCATCATTTTTGGCAGACTGAGATTCTGTTCTATTTGGGACCAGGCCATGTTGTGATGCCTGGTAAATGTCTCCGTGTAGTTGCTTTGTTGCAAAGTTCTTCGCAGCATATCAAGTCTCTCTGACGATATATTCAGTGTGCTAAATGGATCGGTTGTGTCCTGGCCTGAAAGCTTTTATCGTCAATCAGAGAGGCGATACAGGAGTCAAGTTACCGCCTTCTGGTAATCCGGCGCCGTATAGCCAACTAAGACGTATTTAATTACTGGCGTATTTGAACTTAATGTAATAGATACTGTTGATTTTATCTGATTATCGGATGCGCTGCACTTTTTTCATGCCGACAGACGCACGTTCGTAGCTGCCGACTCTGTTGTTACCACAAATCGCGCTAAAAGTCCAATATGGAAAGTGCCGTTGAGTGACGAATTTGATGCATGTTGTGCATAGTGGTTCCCGATGAAATGCAAAAAAGTTAAAATTTTCCCAGTTTACATGAATACACATTCGATAAAGTCAGAGATAGCCCAAAGCTTGTGAAATTGTTAGTTGACAAACTTAGGATGACAAACCAGATTTTGTATGTAACACGCAATCAACCGAGTTCTGTTAAATTAAATACAGTATTTTCTCTGGTCAGAGAGTCTTACTTCAGTGCTTTTCCAGCAAAGTGCACGTATGCACAAGACATTGATTGCACATCGGTCTGAAGTACGAAAACCTGCGTAGCGTGATTTGTTCAACGTTTTCTAAAGGGAGTCAGAGTGTCGTACTGAGTTTCCTCCTAACTTACCCGTCTTAAAATAAAATAGGAAGTTGTATACCGAATCCGCTAAAAAACCACCTGGCGCATAGCAGTGTATCAGGGTGTTTTTGTCACGGAGTTTGTTGTTCGCAACCGAGATGACCGAGCATTTTACTGCGGGAAACCGGAAATTCTAACGCGAAGAACATGGAATTACTTGTCAAAATTATTAGTTCATTTTGTCGCTGCATTACCGTGACTTACAATTTAGTAATTCTGTTCGGTACAACTAAAATGAACTTTTTGTTGGGAAGGTTGTGCTGACTGTAGAGTGAAAAAATCCCCAAATGAGACAGCTGGAGTTTGTTTTGAATTTCATTGGGTCGAAACCAAATGCATGACCAACGCAAGGACTATATCGATCTCTTATTGGGTCAGGGACTATGCTGGTGGTGCTGTTATTTCAGTGTATAGTAGTATGATGAAAATTGTCAGAGTATCTGTTGAAAGCAGTTTAGAGTGTCATCCTTGCATCTACTCAACGGTTACGTTTGAAGTTATTGAGCAGTCCAACTGTTTTGTTTTTCAGTTGTTTCAGACACCTAAAAGACTCCCGAAAAGCACACTTGACAATCCAGATGCTTTGAAACCCCGTAAAAAGTTGGGCTTGTCGCTTTGGTGTCCGAGTGCTTGTAAATGCTGTCTTCATGTTTTATGACGGATGAAGCATCCGAGTTCATCGTTGTTACGTGATAAAGGAAACAAACAAATCACTCAGAGAAATTATTCCACACTTGCATTGGCGAAAAGAAATCAACCACTCTCCCCCGTTCAAAAGTGATATGAAGTGAGGAGAAACTAAGTTGATTCAGCTGTCAATGTTGGTACTAATCTATCTGATTACAGGTAATGGTTGTTTGGGTACCTGCGGAATCGTCTTTCAAGAATCTAAAAACAAAATTCGTTTACTACAATGGTTCACATATAACCAGTAAATTTGGACGTTCACAGCTGCCCTATATGGCACACTGGAACTGAGAGGTTTCAAGAAAATATCCCATCCAGTCGTGAATGGAAAACATATCTGCTCATAGTTCCGTAGTGCACCCAACCGAGACTAAAGTGAAACTGGAACTACAAGTCTACTGTTTATTGTGAATCTACAGTCGCTCTGTGCCATAGCGTGCTGAGACAGAAGGAGACGTTTTAACTGTCCGAATCGGCAACAAAATGTTTTTCTGGAATCACCTTTCTCAGAAGGTGATTTCATGGTGTGTTTAGTTAGCCTGTGTGCTACGTCATTCTGAGTGCGCCTCCGCTAAGTGAGATAGGTCTGTTTCTTTTCATCTCGGTATCACTTACTTCTCAAGCAGAAAGTGCTACATGTTGGAACATTCTGCAAGCTTACAAACCGGTGTGGATTGACCTGAAGTAGCCTCTTGGCGAATATCCTGGGATCACAATTCTCCCATACACCCTAACATAGGCGTGAGGCTATCCGCTTGATTTTTAGCCTCTCTCAGTAGTAACCTATTTTCGAAAAACTGTAGCTTTTTTCGGAAAGTGAACTTGCGAATCGCTAACTTGGAGAGTTATGACGCTAAAAACAAAAATTTGAGAAACAACATCATTTCCGACCCAGGGACGGCTAGAATTGTGCTCTTCTGTGGAGAGCTTCCTTTTCAGAGAACGACATGGTTTGAGCATTCGTCGAAGGGCTGGTGGAGAGAGTAACTGACTCTAAGAGAGTAGGTGTTCCTCCATTGGTTTGTAAAATATTGATACCATACAGAACAAGTATGGAGCAAGTAACACGATGACAGTCTACCATGTTTACCATAAGTCCTTTTGTTGAGTGAGGTCGACTGCGTTGGAATTCTGTCACATCTGACGAAAAATTCAGAAAGTGAACTAACGAAAAAAGGACACCTTTACCATACGTTTTCGCTCGGTTGCTCCTATATTCCTCGATAGACTGTTTTCATTCTTCATTTGATTTCAAGTTCCTAGGGATCTTGTCCCATCACACACATTCATGAGAGGAGTTTCTGATCCGTGTTCGAAAGTGAGCGCTTCCTAGATAAGTTTTTAATTCTATTTTTGTTACAGTTGTATTTACTGTGCCGAATCAGCTTCTTTGCGGTAGTGTTACGAACAGCTGATGGGGATGTATATCAAACCTGTTTTGGAGAAAACTTTCATCAATTCAGACGTTGCAAAGTCTAAGGGACCAAAATAATATCGATCTTACTGTGATACAATTTCAAGCACATTTGAGCTCCCCGCAATGTGAATTCCAGAGTGAGTGTTTTGTATAACCATCTGATGGACTCCGAAAGTATCACACTAAAGTGCATCCAAGTATCGATTTCTTGGCACCGATGGAATCGCTGGAGTACCAAGTGACAGGTGTCAATTGGATACCAGCTCTATCATCGCAGCTTAACAGCCGCATGTGTGATCAACTCACAATAAGTTAGGATATAGCACCACCCGTAGTTTGGTGGCGTGCATCACGTAGATGTTCGTCGCCTGGCTCTCCATAATTGTGCTTCCATTTGGGAAGAGGACGCTCTTGGCTGAGCGGTATGCACCTATTTTCTCTATCATATATGCGGAGATTTTGTAAAGGAGAGTTCACAGGACTTGGAAAAAATTAGCATTGTCGGAAACTAGCCATGAACTTCTCACTGGCAGAGATGAGATTAGGCAGTTACGAATGTTTGAGAAATTCATTAATTCTACTCTCAACTGTCAAGGATATCACAGTATACCGGACCGTTGCCCGTGAGGCGAATGGCAAATCTCATCAGTGGCTGGCTCAATTACCTTGTCTTCAATCTGTTCGTGAAACGAAATACTCAGCGAGTGAGAGAGAAACCGGAAGCAGGATGCATCCAAGTGAGATTTACTAAATGATCAGATGAAAATAATGCAAATACGCCGCAAAGCTACCCAGAATGGAGGCGTTGTACTTTGTTAGCACCGTGGCCTTTACTCAAAGGATGGACAACCAAAAAGCATTTCAGGAAACATCACGTGTTCTCGGTCACACTTGCTATGAATCTACCAGAATCTGACGCTTCAGAAAGAAAGGCAAGCATCAAATATCAACTCACCAATCAAGGACATTTCGATTAACTGATTAGGATCGGGGACGCAAGGGATCATGGGGCATTGCAGTAAAACAGATCAACAGTTCTTGGGTAGGCAGCAAGCAAAACAAGCAAATTTAAAGTGAAGATGCGATCGAGATTGTAATCTAGCTCATTTTTCAGAGTAGGATTTCGAAGATGGAGTTAGATTCTATGTTGCTCTTGTCCGCAGGATACAGCAGTTAACTTACCTTTTTGTATTTCACAAGTTTGATTAGGATAGGCATTTCTCGATGTTGCAAACAAATTTTGTTTCATTCTGTAGAAATCTGAATTTTGATCCAGGCTACTAGTCCAGCAGTGTTAGAAAATGGAGACACTGTACTGAGGGGGTGCAGGCAAAACGTAACATAAAGCTAGTTATTCGGCCTGATGTTTTTGCCAAACTTTGTTTCTGCTAAATACAGATAATACGAGATGGACTAGATAATACGAGCCCTTTTAAACATCCTGATCTGACAGGAATATATGGGTCGTTTGCAAAAACAACTGCATTCAGTTGGGAAATTTATTGCACATTTTTCTCTAAGGGCTTTTCTGAGCCGTCCAATTTACAAATGGTTCATGATCAAGTATTCACTACTATAAAATAAAATTCTATTTTTACTTTATTTTATTTACCATTGCACAAGTATAGAAGATGGATAACATAGTTGAAGACATCGTTAGTTTTTCTACAGGGACCGCCGTTTCGGGATACTCAACCACAGGGTGTGCATTTCCCCATGCTTGATCGGTCACGTGAATAACTGTTCTGGAAGCCTTTAGCCTCATTTTAATCAAGGCAGCAAACCGTGAGAAACGATCAGTTAGGTTATTATCTGGGTTTTGACCGTTGAGCTATGTTTGGGAACACCTGATCACCTTTGCGTCAACTACAACAGACAGGAATCGATGTTGACGCTTATGTTACCTAGAAGCTGTCATGCTATGGGGGGTGATCGGCTGCTCAAGAGCTCTTGCCTTATACTTGCCACAAAAATGCACTTATAGTGTCTTTTTGGCATACATCTGTGCTTTTTGGTCCGTCATTAACTAATTCGAGTCTGACAACCTGACACCACCTGACCTGGTTTTAGTACTGCCCTCACTGCTCTTCTTGCGTAAGAGTATGGTCACTAGCACCCAGTTACGTGTAGGCACAAGGATTCCGAGTAAGGGTCATTTCTGAAACTCCATTGAAGCTAATGGACCAAAAGGGAAGACACTTACCCCAGAAGCTACCGAGGCAAAATGTTACACAATGTTCTTTGGCTAGCGAACCAAGCGGGACAATATCACCTGTATTAGCCGTTCCTCTCTATTTTCGAAGAAAGTTTTATGACATGAATCAAACTTTATTCGCGTGGTTCAGAAAAATGTTGAGAAGACTGGTTTTTCGTACTCTAGGAATCTGCGGATCTGCGGATCGCATTTCTATCTTAAAAACATGAACGCACCAGAATGAAGATTCCAGTGAATCTTCCTCAGTAGCGTATGGCTTTTACTCAGTATCACTGTGGACGATGACTCGGTTTTAATTTTCCACTATTATTCGTTCTGTTTGTACACCTACTAGTTGATTTGTTCATTTGATGCAGTAATTATCAGTTGGACAAGTTGAATGCTGGTGATAATAACAAACAAGTTTGAAAACAAGCTTGATGTTAGATCGCTGAAGGGAAAACAAACCCTCCGGCGCCTAATTAAATTTTCTCTCCAGCTTCATGATGAGTTTCGATCACAATCGTCTACCGAGAAGAAACGGACATCAATTGGAATCACATTGCAAGCTCTACTGACCAGACTGAATATTTTGGTTTTGGCTCAGAGGCATATTCTGGGTAATCGATTTAGACGAATTAACCGATAGTGAGAATCCGACACATTCTAAGGATGTCCCTGCCTACATAGAACCGTCTCTGTCGAACTCAAACAACAAGAAAATCCAGGTACTTCGTCCCATAAGAGTATTTCAAAAATTCAAGTGTTGGATGGAGGAATCACGGTCAAAACAAAGTAATTTTACGATTGAGTCACAAAAGAACCCAAGGTTGCAGTTACAGCCATGACCCATGTAAGTTATACGCTAAATCACCTTCAATTCATTACCCAATGTTAGCCGATTATTCAACCATTCATTTCTATTTTGATCTCCAGTATCTAATGACATGATGAGAAGATATCGAAAAAAAATCGAGTTGGTCACTCTGATTTTGTTGAAACATTTTCGGTTTTTGAAAATACACTTTTATGTTGTATGCATAGTGCCGTTTGCACATAACACTGGTTCTAACGTGAGATTCAATTGAATCTCTGTTTTAGGAAATGCTCATGTTGCCACTAGGCGAAAATTTAGACAGAGAAATTTATTATATATTTAGACGTTTTCACTTGTATTCTAGTGGGTGCATTTGTCCTGTCAACGAATGAGGGTAATTTTTTCCACCGCGAAGACGTTTCTCCAGAACAAATGGATGCAGGCGGGTACGTTTATTACGTCAGTGTAGCTTTACGTGAACAAGTGGATGAAAGATACTGCTAGATATTCTGTCCCGCGTCATTTTCAATGCACGCGATAAATATCTGTGATAAACAAAAGACCAAAATGGATGAATCTGTGAATCAAGCAAAGTCAGGCGAGGATTGCTACGTCCTTGGGTTAACGTTTAAGCAAACCAGAGTCCAGTCGGCGCGTACAGAAACTTATGCCTTTCCTGCGCATCGTAGATAAGCTTGGTAAATATTAAGAAGCAAGCAATACGGTGGACATTGGAATTTCACTCATTAGTTGTCGTGTTGAACAGTACTGTGCGCGATGCACGTGAGTTTGTATTTTATTCGGTTAAACGGATCAAACATCACGAGTAAGGATATTCTACATGTCGAAATCATCAAAGTGCTTGCTTTCGTTGACACTGACAAAGTTGTTCCTCAAATGTTCATTGCTTGGATATAATTAGATAATAAAACGAAGGTGCAAAACAACCTTATAGTTGTTTAGCTAACTTGAAAGAAAGAAAAACTTCAGTTCTGTCATTTTTCCTCACAAACAGTGACAATAGACGTCACAACCGAAGAAGGAGTGCTCAATTATCTAGTAACTTCTGAGCTTGAAGAAACTACGGTTAGCATGTTGATGTGGCAAAATTGTGAAACCAACCAAATTTGTTACGTGTACAGTTTTATTAAAATTTGATTTGAGAACCAAATTGGTTTCGACTAAGGAGGTGCCTGAAATCAACCTGAATCTCTCTTTCAAAAGACCGCTTTAGGTTTCAACTCGAACAAATTTTAAAATATTGAAGTCCTCTCCAGTACTACCCATTCGGCAGATGAAAATTTGGACAACTCCCTACCGGTTAGGTCTTTTTACTTGGCTGGTAGGTCTGGTTCCTTTTGAAGTTTATTTCTTACCCAAACGCCAATTTTTTTCGATAACTTCTCAGTCGCATGTTTGCTTTGGAGACCCGGTTGAAATTAACCTAAGTAGTTAGTCTGTTGTGTTAATTTCAGTTTGCAAGTCTGGACTTATCGCAAATAGGATAAACTTTGCATGATGATGCACAGAGAAGGCAAAGCAGGTAGAAGGTTGCCCGGACTCTTCGTGCCTAAATTATGAGCGATGTGGTCCTTTTTTGTATTCAAGACCTTACGTTGATCACTTGTGCTTGTTTGTTTCCAAATACAACTTACTTTCGTCTTGATAATTTTTCTTCTACGGCCGATGATTGCTAGTTGGTGTGAGACATAACCAAAACAAATCGCTCAAAATGATATCACCAGTTAGAGCCACAGTTGCCGTGAATACTAGTGGAGAAAGAGCTATAGTCCTTTTTTAGTGTGTTTCAATCTTCCCATATCGTGGTTACTTCATAGCTGAGTGGCAGCGTGAGTGAGCTACAGATGAAGCTGGGTAGTGCATTTCGCCGAACTTTTACCTTGTTATTTCCTGAGAGGTTCTAACTCTGACGATTCCGTCCGTAATAGAGCCGAGAGTTTTCCCAGAGTAAAAGTGGCGTGACAGTCAAACATTCCTAACAGTGAAGTGCTCATCAGCAGCTGATCATTAATAAGACCTCTGTGACAAAACAGGAGACCTGAAGTTATTTAAGTGATGTCGACAATCTAACGTATTTTGTGTTACACAATGGCGGAGTTCAGACAAAAAATACACTTATTAGCTTCTTTCAGTAATCAAAGACGGAGACGCTGTAGATCCGTGATATCAAGAATTCAGTGTTCTTTCGTCTGTAGGGGAAATCCATTGCAGCTGCCGGCAAAAAGATGCCTATAGTATGGGGTCATCAGAACAGATGGATTTATGATAACGGAGTGGTATGCGCTGTGTGTTCAGAAGCACAACCCTCTTAGTTTTAGCCCATCCATATACGTGAACAAATATTGTAAATGATATTCATCAGCAACCGAGAAGCAAACATGGTCCAAATTCATGTATGTTTTCCTCTAGTCCGCTGGTCTCAACAACCGCTGACCCATACTAACAAAGAACATCCTGCCTGCACGTAACACTAAGTTGATCAATCGGTAGGAAGAGATCATGCGAATTAGTTATCCTTCTAAGTTGAAGCGTGATCAACCTGGTTACCTTGTCACTTAACCTAAGGATGCGTTTTTGCTGCTAGCGGAAGATGGCTCATCAATGATTATATGTTTCGTTTCCTGGAATGTTCCGGAACGTTGGCCTCCAAATCGGAGTCAAGGTTTTTTCGACTATCATTCTTCGTTTGACTTCTGGCAGACTCGTGACGGTTGCATCCACTTTGAGGCTTTTTCACCATTTTTCTAAAGAACGGTCTTTACGTCCGAAAAAATTACTCTCATTCGTTAATACTCACTATAATAGAGATGAAAATCTCTAATCATTCCAAATTTTTGTGTTTGTCTACATTTTCCCTAATGACAACGTTAGCATTTCTTAAACCAGAGATTCATTTGAATCTCACGTTATAACCAGTGTTATGCGCAAATGAAACTATACGTCCAACATGGAAGTGTATTTTCAAAAACTGAAAATGCTTCAACAAAATCAGTGATTAGCTCGATTTTTTTTGATATCTTCTCATCAGATCATTAACTACCGGAGATTAAAATAGAAATGAATGATTGGATAATCAGTGAAGATTGGATAATAATGTAAAACCCCAGAAAGTCCGACTTAAATTTAGCAATGGGTGTATGCTTTTCGCTTCATCAACCCTTTCTATCTTGGCGGTCTTAGATGTAGCGACCTGAAAAAGAGTAATGTTTCTTAGTGTGTTCTTTCCAAAACTATGTGAATGCTTATTTTGGACCACCATCATTCCAGATTAATTTTGCTAATACCTGAATCCATGACTACCTTATAATCAAGTGCTGGGGAATGAAGTGGAAGGGTAACTTGGATTCACCCACAAATAACTTGATTGACAGTCACGCAAGCATTTAAAATAAGTACGTCATTCACCAGTTCGACATCTACCGTTTCCTTTATGTGCCGTTTATTGGGATCATAGTTTTGCGATTTTACCTTATCGGTATTTTATTCCGCTTGTTTTTCACGTCACTGAGAGAAGAGATTCCTGCTTTTTTGAATCTATCAAGCATCGTGGAAATCATTTCACGAAGCAAGAAATTCGTCACGCATATTGCTCAAGATATTTTATCGCGTGTTATAGTTACTAGTTAGTAGAAACTTTATTGGGTGAAAAGAATTCCGCTTTTTACTTCTGCGGAATACCATATTTCAGTTTTGTTTGAGCAGGTTCTATCACTGAGAAACTGACGCAAACGTATCAATGAGTACATTTACGAGCATTGGATGATAAAACTCCTGTGCATTCGGTCAGTTGCTTCATGCTAGGAGGAGTTGACACTCAAGAATCAAAGCCATCTAAAGTGGGCTTTTGAAACGCTTGTCGGATAACCTGACTGGAAACGAAAACAATAGCTCATTAGTGTCCTATATCGCAATCAGAAAACTTAAAAATAACTTCCAAAGCTTGAGCTGATAAGTGAAACACCGCACGTTTGGTTGTTGGTCTTTATGAAACAAATTGTGGCGGTCATCTTTTGCGAGAAGTGGGCTGTACAGAAGGCTACCAGTCACGTGTAAAAAAACAATTGTTTGAAAGTAATGCCAGACAAATAGACACAAACTCTTATGTTAGCGTTGTGGAAACCTTGCACCACTAAACTTGAACCGAGCCACTTCTATTTGAAACTCGGTCTTTACCAAACTTTGCTAGATTCAGAAACTAGGAATTTGATTTCAAAAAACTGACAATTATAAATCAAACTCCAGAAACTCCAGTTTTCACGATTATAACGGTAAACCCTTGTTGACTCTGATAATCTCAAGAACCCTCTCAGGGGTACGATCCGTGAGCAGAAAACGTTTTGTTTTGTAAGTGGGCTGTACAGAAGGCTACCAGTCACGTGTAAAAAAACAATTGTTTGAAAGTAATGCCAGACAAATAGACACAAACTCTTATGTTAGCGTTGTGGAAACCTTGCACCACTAAACTTGAACCGAGCCACTTCTATTTGAAACTCGGTCTTTACCAAACTTTGCTAGATTCAGAAACTAGGAATTTGATTTCAAAAAACTGACAATTATATGAAAGTTCTTGACTTTTCCCCAGATTAGCATGTCGGAAGTCACCTCCTGCTTCTCATTGCTTTAGTTTGATCTATTTAGCAACACTTGACTGGTGTTTGGTTAGGATACCTTAAACTTTACTCGGTTAGAGCGCGGAAGCGGCCCTTCAAACTCATGAAAATACCTCGGAGTTATTTATCGGTATTTGGGAAGTGAAGTTGTGCTGTTTTACCGGTAGATGTGAAGTGGTTAAGCAGGAGGACGCAACAAATGAGAATGTTTAAGATAAAAGAAAAATACCATCACATCGTCGATGAGATTTTTGACTACTAGTGTTTGCTAAACCCATGGGCCAAAAATTGTGATACATAACATATTTTAAATATTATCTCTCCAGAATAGCTCAGTTTAGTAGGACATTTCTTGTTAACGACTGTAAAACATGATGTGGATGTGAAGTTGAATAGACAGGCCGTCTGCGTCTTGGCAGATCATCTCTTCTTGGGCGTTGAACTGTACATAATGCAAAACTCATTTGACTGTTGCCATAAAATTGCTTCAAACGTGTATGCCTGCTGGAAACAAATAGGTTACCTTCGTCTTGCCAAGTTTTTAATTTGGGGAAGTCCGTCACATGAAATTGTTTTTGAAGGATTTACGCCATGTACATTCACAAGGCTGAATGATTGGAAGACAAGAACGCAAATGAAGTAACATTTAGTGTCAGCCTATCTTAATACACTAGAACATTTGCTTAGAAACAACGCGCATGCCGGTTGACTTGAACAGTGAACATATCTTACTGCATATAAAATCGGATTTGAGACTCACGTGGGTGGAAGACACCGACAACGACCAGGAATTCCATAATCTCCTCCGTTCATTTTGGCCGATTTATATTTGTTCACTCTCTTCATTTGTGTCACTATACATTTGGTGATACTAGGCAGACTTCAAAATCGGAACTTCAGGCTAGCGTAAATTGCTGGAAGTCACAAACAGCCACTAGTAACTGATAGAAAGGGACAGATGGCGGGGTATGAGGTGTGGTGAATCAGTAGTCTAGGTGTATGGCGAGGATCATTTGGTTTATTCGGTCCGTCAGGTATGAACTCGGTAGTTAAAATCCGTCCTCGGATGTGTCCCCGGATTGTTGCATGAAAATCTGCTGAGTCCACAGTACTGTTCCCCTAAGTACTTCAGATAATCCCATCACAAAGTAATTAAACCCCACTCAAAACTCTTCGTAGCCAGTAGAAACAAATTGGTGTGTGTGTGTTAATGCAGATTTTGTTCTGTGTTTGTGATAACCAAGATTCAGCCCCTGACACAGTCAGGGATAAGGACTTTCTCTAAGCCTCAATGAGAACAAGATTAAAGTTCCCCATTCACAGATTCGCCAGAATTGTTGTGTCAAGAAAGGCCGAAGACTTTTGAAAAGACAGTGATGTAAGCATAAGTCCTGCCACTAACTGCACGACCATATTTCATGTGCTGATCAGTTTTATTGATGAAATCATCAGAAACAAACGTACTGGTAAACCTGCCACGATTGACATCACCCTCCGCTCCAAACTAATGACTCAAAGCACCAGAGTTTATATTGCTTCTTCTGTACGAGTGACAGCGATCACATCACCTTGATATTCCCATTTAGTTCAAGCCTATAGTTTGAGTAATGCAATAAACATCCAATCAAACATACAATCCTTAGGAATGTTTCTTTCCTTAGTTTGTTCATATTTTTCAAGCATCGTGCTAGTAACCATTGGTATATCGTAATCAGCCGAAATACCTCTCCATAGTGAGTGAGTTAATTCCGGTTGGGGTTAAAATCAGTCCAGAGATTACCTGGAAAGATTTTTCAAGCATGCTTTCCTCTATGTTTTTGCGATAAAGCTTCTTGGAACTGAGATTACACCCTATCCCGCCTCACCCAGAGATGTGGGTTGCATACTAGTCTGGAATCTGGGAAGACAACGTCTATTCAACGAATCAGTCGATGTAGATAAACATTGTAAAAGACAGTCACCCGACCGATCCACTGCGCAGCTGCAAGTACCGTGGGAAATCCAACACGACACTTCATATTTCTTCTACTCNAAACGAGATCTTTAGGACGGAGGATTGGGGGGATGGAGTTTCGTTTAGAAATATTTACAGATGCAGAATATAGTGTAGTGGAAAGAAAGAGTGATTAGTCATGGTTATGAGGGATGCAACCAAGACTACGTTTTGGTTTTTCGGTTTGTTGAATGTTTTGAGGGGTTTAGTGACTTACACCAGTGAGAGAAGTTGACGTAGTGCATGGAGTATGGAGGCCTGTATTTGATCAGACTCAATATTTGGTCGATATTCCAAATAATAAACTGTTTTTCCAACCAACTATAGCGTGAATGCAACTTCTCATAACAGAAATACGGACGACGATTACATCTTCACCGTTTGTAAGCACAGATTTTGGAGCACCGCAGATTTGGACATGGAAAACACTCTAAAGTAGGTTTTACTAAATGGTGGTTTTCCAAAACGACTAGAAAAGTTTGGAATTTTATTTAACAAACAACTCAACATGGGTTGCTACGAAAATTACGAGCGCAGAAAACAGGCCAAGATGGCTGGCAAGCAGAATGTCCAGGGAATGACCAAAAGGGTCCTACCCAAAAAACGAATGGAAATGGGGGACTGCTCGTAAAAAAGAGATCAAATTTTGCCGGTTTTGTGGACACATTAATTGATAAAGAAGAGATATCTCTGAGTTAAGAAAACACTTTTGAGTAAAAGCATTCCACCTCGTAGTTATTACCATCTGTTGACTTCGGCGTAAGTAACACTTTTGTCTCTGGGTTCCTCTCTGAGAACAACTGTAAAGTATCTGCATATTGATGTCAAAACTCAAAAAAACCTCAAAGAGTAGTTTTTCATTTTCCTGTTGGTTATGGTAAACATTAACCACAAGGCTCGCATTACATTGTTTTGCGGAACTCTCGTCACGCTTCAGTTGGGTCGTTACATCTTGCGAAGCACAATTGGTAGGGAAACACCATTCTAGTTGATGCATTTAGAGTAGGTTTTTGGGCCATGTTCATATAATCCCTTTAATCATTCATCAATTTTCTGAGCCTTGTAATTACGCTGCGAATGGCGCGAACCAGGTAATTTCCGGTTTCTCGCAGCTGGGATATTAGTTCCTGTTTATGACTAAAGGATATCAGGCGGTTAAGCTTTGAAACATAAATTATTTGGAGCGATGTTAACACGCAAAATGCTCAAGTGAACACACGTTTTCTTCTCCTAGGCAGAACTCACATCCTGCTTAAACAGAATCTTCCAGTATAACTAACGGCGCAAACTGTTACCCAAAATTTGTTCGGCCTTGTTTATTGTTAAGGATTTG
This sequence comes from Opisthorchis viverrini, assembly GCF_000715545.1. NCBI lineage: Eukaryota > Metazoa > Platyhelminthes > Trematoda > Opisthorchiida > Opisthorchiidae > Opisthorchis > Opisthorchis viverrini. The sequence continues at coordinate 334,718 of NW_008751893.1, read as the reverse complement.
CAGGTAACTGTAAGTGAAAGCAAAACTATCGTGAGGATAATCAATCATCCTTATACGCAGATATATTCTTGCTTCATGAACATCAGTTTAAGTGTATCCTGGACTGGTTCAGAAAAATGTACTGGAAAAATTTCTTCGTGCGCTTCATATTATTTACATTGTATTCGGTCATGCTGGTATTGATCTGTACGTTGGAAGTGCCTACAATTTTTAGTGACTGATCCCTTTGTTTTGTGATCAATTACGGACATGGCAAAGGTAATCATGAAAGAATATGCAAACACACTGAAAAGACAATGAACTCGAAAAAAGGCTTAGAAACAATATGAAGTCACGGACGGGATATTGCAAATGCAGTATGATAATATTAACGTTTCCAAGTAATCAGCCCAAAGACTGTTTTGAAGTGTAAGAAATAGTTGGCGAGCCGTAATCCTTCACCTGTCTCGCGCAAACTATTTGAGCTCACACTGAACTGGAAGCCCTAATAGGAATAAAACCCTCCGTTTATAAAAAAAAGTTTAGTACACAAGTGGATCAATTTGTTATCGCCTCGGATTTCTGATGTACGTCACTGGAAGGAATGTTTACAAATGTAGAGAGCAACGGAGAAGAAATTTTAGTCGCATTTCGACACGAAGAGACTGGACCTTACCGTGGTTGCGCACCTCTCCATTGAGCTATACTGGAGAGTGTCCCGTGACACTCACAGAGTCTCTCATACCAGGTTGGTCAATGGTTAGAGGTCTGATCTGACGAGTCTCCTGGCCCTCCAGGTTGGGGGTTGGAACATATGACGACTTGTTCCGTAGAAATGGTAATGCATTTGCATTTCCCGCTAAACACCGCTGCCTTGCGGTTAGGCTTTTGGGCCAATGGCTTTAGTTGAGGACCCTAATCGTCCTCCTGTCTAGGTGTGGGCGCCCTGACAGTATCCCAGCCCTCGTACAACCATGAATCGCACATATACGAATAAACTCAAGCCACATCGGCCGTCGCGTGGTGCCATCAGCCGGGTCGCTTACTTGCTGCATACAGCAGGGCGGTTAAGCGAAAACAGGCTACTGCTGACGCCTCCCTTCTTTCTCCTTCACATACGCTTTCTTCCCCCTCTCCCCACCCCATTAATAACTCTCTCCTTGTAGGCCCAGC
>NW_008751893.1:322643-330732 GCF_000715545.1 Opisthorchis viverrini | reverse complement strand
TGGCAGAGGAGTATGAAGGAGATCACGAAACGCTTGGGTGCTGTCGGTGCTACTCGCCTTCCAGGATGGGGACCGCGTGATCCTCACTGTGCCTGGTTGGAGACACTACAAGATATGGCTGCCAACCGATGTCAGTGGCGTTCTTGTTGTCAGTTTTTGTCCAGATTGCCTGAGTGAATGTCTGGAGGTGTAGGCACCTCGGAATGGTTGTGTTAAGCTTGTGCTAAGTCCCTCTCCCATCCACCTTTATTCTTTTCTTTATAATAAAGCCTTCAAATAAGTCATGGTTGTACGGCAGTGATGCATCAGTGTTGAACACTGATGTCATGCTGTCGATGATGATGATGATGATGATGATGCATTTCGACAACGTTCACTGTGAAGCACTCATATTCATTCGTATTCATTCACCTCACATTCGTTCCTCAAGGATGGAAGAACCATAAAATCTGGATGATATTTTGTGGAAGTTATTCAGATGGTTTTTGGATGGTGTGGCCTTCAACAAAACAGATGTAGATATCTTCTGGATAGAAGAAGGTATCTAGCAACGATGTAAGGAAATCCGGTGAAGCTGAATATAGATGACATAAGCGTAGGCTTATGTTCTCACGACGCATTATGAACCTTCTATTTTGGAGTGTTTATTCGACAGTAGATTGCAACGAAACCTCATTTTTAGTAAAACTCCGTTGTATTTGGGAGTCAATTGTTCGCTCTGTTTTCGGTGCGTGCCGGTGTCAAAGGAGAAGAACTCTTGGACCTTGCGTCACATATTGGATTAGGCGGCTAATTTCTGCCCCACACCGGTTACTAGATGGCAGCAACCACTGTCTAATGATTTACTCAAAAAAACCTTGCGTGTACGTTCCAAGGTGAATGAGAAATCCGAGTTCTTGTCAACGACTGCCAATGGCGAGAATTTCCTGGACATTCCAAGTGATTCAGCCGGTGAGTTAACATAAAAGCTGCTCGGTTCCTTGTTATACTTCTTCTCTGTTGTTTTCCTGGCTACAGTGAGGCTGGTGTGTCACTTGTTTCATTTTTCAGAGGAATTCAGTGAGATTCTTGTTTGCGTTCTGGACGAATGGTACATGAATTGAACGTTTTAACTTCGGTTCGCGGAGTTTGTGGCACAAACTGACGAATCGACCGCAATGGAGTAAAGGAAGTAAATTATGTTGCTTCTGTTTTCATAAAGTCATCATGAACAGGCTGTGGATTACTGACAAGCATAAAAAGCACTATAGTAGTTGTGTGCAAAAAGCAAACTGAAATAACGAATATCGTTAAATCTGACGAAATTTCAAGCTTGGTAAAATTTCTTTTGAAAAACTTCGATAGCCTGAATTAAACAGAACCAATTTTCAGGTCAATCGTAATGATTTTGTTGAAAGCCCATATAGAACGGATATTTTAATAATGTGAAAAATATTTCTTGTAAATTTTTTATGTGGTGGACAAATGCTTCTAAACTCACATAGATAATGCATGAAGTTCGTGATCGGGTCTAAAATGGCTAAGTCATTGTTGCGTGCTGGTTAAGTTCCTCAAAACAATCTCCCCTTGATTTTGAGGGTAGTTAAATCCTTGTTGCGGCTAGCGGATCGGTTACTTTGTCTTATGCAATAGACTTACTCAATAGCTACCGATTCGACATCATTGCTACTTCATTTTTGCAGCACTTTTGGCAATATCGGACCACTAATTTGCAACGAACTTCACGTAGATGCAAATGAAACCATTGCGCTATGTCTTTTCCTTGGAGCACGAACAAAAGCTAAAACAATCATTCATCTAAAATGAATTAAATTAAGAGTATGTTGCTTACCAAGTGATCGTAGACAGGAGATATAAGTCCACATAATACACATAAATAAAACGGTTTATGCTAGCCTGAGAACGGAATGCACAAGATGAATTTGGCAAAAGTTTAATAGCATGCTACTTGATATTCATTCACGCGTAAATCATAATTAGATTGTGAACGAAATGTTCTCTTACCAACCCGTCGATGGGATGTCAAGCACTCCAACCGTAAAACAAAATTCTGCTTTATTTTGAACATTTTATCTAGAAATTATGGAGTGCAATTACCAGTTTAAGTATCACTTTTAACGTTTGCCTCAATATGTTTCTCTACATGATATTCCAGGTGGAATAATTAGTGATACCGCAACCCTTTTATGATGTGGAAAACCAGTGTCAAGATGGAAAAGTTTGACATATTCACCTTCCATGTTTATTGTTAATACGTCGCTGTTAATCGGACCAGTAGACTGTATTTTACATTTTGATTTTCCAATGAGAGTTAGCCAGATGGACCATTGTATGAATGCAAGGGCGCTCCAATTCTCTCGGTCTTATGAGAGATAGTTAAATGAACAAGATCTGCTCTCTGATACTTTCGTTTTGCCAAAAAGGACATTTTTGTCACATGCATTGCACACACTGTGTGATTACGCATAAAAAATGCATGTTTCAGTCGTACATGTAAGGAGCCAAAATTGAATTCTGGTCAATAGAAGCATTGCTACGTCCGTATATTTGTAAGGTTTTCAGTTCCTCGTCATGTAAGGATGGGCAGAGCAATGAGGAAGAATCTTTTGCACCGATATAAGCACGTGTTTTCTTTTGAGAATTTTACTGCTCTTTCTGACCAGTACATCGTGGTTGAAAGAATTTAACGTACTCAAATTTGCAAAGTACTTTTGCCAAAATTAAATATTTTTAGAAATTTCCAGGTATGACAGTATTCGAAGATGTTGCGTGCGCTATCAAGCCTGACATTCACTTGGGAACCTCGGCAATCCTTAAGTTTGTCTAAGTTTGTCTTAAGTTTGTCTTAAGTTTGTCTTAAGTTGTCTTAAGTTTGTCTAAGTAGCCTCGGGGACATCTAAAGATGTCGATAATTACTGCCGATTACCTGTGTGTGCAAAACGTACTAACACGTTTAAGATGAATTTCATGTTGCTAGGAGTCAAAAGGTGACGTCACTTGCTGAGCCATCTACAAGAAAGGCAAGTGCAGACTGAGCACAGAAGCTTCGTAGTACTGCATTGTTCGCAAAAAAACCGTGACAGTTTCCTGAATGGGGATGTAAGCTAACACAGTCTTTGGGTGACTCCTGATTTACTGAGAACTCGGTCCATTAGTTTGGTCTTTTGATTCTAGCTGCTGTAAATTGGATGGATTCCACCAGAAGAAGTTCATCTTACTTGATAACAGGCATTTACTAAATCAACTTATTTGGGACGATGCAACTAACAGAATTAGGGAACTATTATATTTGATGAATGGATAGAAATGTTGCTTGCACGAGACAATAGATAATCTCATTTATTTCGAACCTGAATGAAAACAATCAACAGATATCTAGTCATCACGATGTCGGTCTCTGGTTTAAAGCCAACGAGCTGTTGAGGTGTCTGGACAATGGATAAAGAAACTTGTACATGTGGAAATCTCTGAGCTGGTGCTGCGCATAATAGTGGATGAGTTAACTGCAGTTGACTAGAAAGGAAGGAATAACATCTTAGTACCTACGTTTTTGTTTGAGTTTCTTCTAAGTTAGTGGCCATGAACCTTTTCTTATTGAAATGTATGTACGACCCCAGAAGAGTTTGTTTGACTAACTAATTAATTATCAACACTAACCAGGAAACCTATGGATGGCTGATTTTCTAAACTCGGAGCTCGGTAGCAGCTCTTGAGATTAGGGTCTCAGTTTCAGTGATCCGATGGTAGCGCATACGCTGTTGAAGGGATCCAGTGAAGATTGCAAAATGGTCAACTGCTTCAATGGCTTAGGCCGCAGGTGTCTAGATTGAGAACAGAAGTGTAAGTATTTTGAAGTTTCGCGTAGAATTTTGCAGCCCTCCATAAGCTCACTGTGTACTGATGAGTGTATTTACCGGACATTAATTTATCCAAGTTGAGTACCAGATTTTGTACCGTGTGGTAGCTTCTCCTTTTAGAGTAAACGCCATCACATTTTACGCCCCAGGACATTAAGCACTAGTCTATGTTAACGTCCTCTACGGTATTTTTAGTGAGCGGCGCATGATTTTCTTTTGTGGAACACGAGATTTAGAGTAGTCTAGCACAAGCGCGCACCTGCAGTTGAGGCGGAAAAAGGCTTAAAAGTTTATTAATGGCAACATTAAAACTAATGATAGCTTCGGACACTCAGAAAACATTTTGCTTTTATTCATTTTATTTTGTTTATGAGTACAAAAATTTCACAAAGTTAAATGACCGGGATGGAACAGCCTTTAGAGAAACTGCTAAATTACCGAATAGTGAACAAGCAGCATTGATCATAGGTGTGTAACTTTTAATTGGTTGTGGAATCCCGGTAATACGTTACTACAGTGGCGCTCCTTTCTAGAATAAGCCAGGTAAACCATTGGAAAATCCGAATTAAGTTTTGCGAGTTCAGAAGGCATGTGTATGAAATAATTCAACGGCACAAAAACTATTTGCTCTAAGCAAAGTTGTCCGTCTGTGGGTTATTTAATTTATTGTTAACGGAACTTCACCCCAACAAAGCTCTCGTACTGCTCGGTTTTCGTTCTCACGATGCTTTTACGATTGCCTTCATTGTGAAGGCACCCAAGGAAAACTCACTGAGAATTTTCATCATATTTCATATTTAGTAAAACTCCTACGTATTTCAAGGTTAATTTTTATCTTGTCTTTTGTTTGCGTGGAATAAAATACTCCTGTGCGTTGGAATTAGTAAATGGCGAAGACTTATTCTACTTGGGCATGGGAGTCTACAACGGTGTTGGACGGGGAGTCGAATGTGGCAATGTATTCGATAGATATTAGGGCGCAGCAAACTGGAAATAGTATTAGCGCATAATAGAAGATTCATTAAATGCATTTCTCAAAAAATGATGGATTGATATCGACAGCAAAGCAGTAGAAATAATTCTTGGCATTATAAGGAAATTACCGCACTGTCTAGGATTGCGAAAGTGTTGGGTTATCATACTTCAAAAGTAACTAGTTTTAAATGAGAAACTGGATTTGTATTCAGTCTTTCAGTTACAAGCATTAGAGTGTACCGAAAAAATGGACCAGACTGGCACTATGATATTATCAGAATAGGGCTTAGTTACTACGAATTCGAAAACTTTACCCAAATTCCGTTTATCTGTTGCTCGATTTCTCTTCCTCACGGTGTTGCTTATAATAAATTATTTATCGGCTTTTGTGAGATGCATTGCCACCAGTTTATACTTCACCACGTGCTATCATACTTTAGAAGCAATAGAGTTGTGTGATGGCATCAGCAGAGTTTTGCTCCTTGACTAGTCACTTTTATCATCCGAACACACGCAATTTACAAGCCACGTGTGACGTCACCAGAACGTTTATGCGTGTTTAGTATGACCATTTATTGTCTGCAATATTTACATACTAGATACTATACGCCATGACTGTGCATAAGGTGTACTGTATATATGTATGTATATGTGTGTTTATATGTACGGGAATATATAGGTACCGCAGATAGGTGCGCACCAACCATCAGTGACTTGTGGGGATATGACGGTTGTGATTATTGGGTATATTTGAATAGTATGAGGTATTTACGGTGAAAAAGGGGGCAACATCGAGCATACGGTTACGCAGTAACAGTTGGCAAAACGATATGCGACATTTTACGGCAACATAAAAAGTAGCAAATTTGGTTCGCCCAAACCCTCAAGTAGCTTACGAGAACTGAATTTACGAAATTGTTGAAAAAACTTTTTGAATCTGTTGGGCAAGAGACAGATTAGTCTGTTTATTGTGAGATCCAAAACTACTGGTTAAAACCCATGTGGTGCACTCTATGATAGTCATATTTGAGTCCAGTTTGTAACACTTCGCTTGAAGCATAACTCACAGAAATTTGTCGAAAACAACGTCCTTGACAATTCTCAGATGGCTTTTGCCTGCTTGTAGGGTTAAAATTGAGAATTCTTTCGGAGATCTCTTGCGCAGTATGAAAGACCCGCTTCAGCACCAAGCTGCAGGTCCCACGTCCATCTACGGTAATTTCATTTCGGTTCAGTTGAATTCGGTCACCGCAAAGCGCGTACGCATTTGCGGCGTTTTGGGCCACCGCATCTTATCACCGTATAAGGTAGGGCGCGGAGACGATTTATAAAAAAGAACGGCTCACTTAAGATTAAGAACAAGAGAAGAGTGAAAAAACCACTTCTGATTATGTGACAATGACATGTTGCGGAGCATATCCAGACGTTGATATGGGGGGTCCCTGATCAGCCAATTCCACAGACAAAATCCACTAATTTCTCCAAACCCTATGTCATTTTCTTCGTGCATCGTCTTCAAGTTAAGCGCCGTCTGCCTCCTCAGCAAACAGGACATTGTAAAGCAACCGACCAACTGGCACAGGAGACACATGGAAGAGCGAGAGTAAGTGGTGCAACCAGAGCAACCCATCACTCGAAGAAGCAGCTGATTTCTTACCGGGAGCAGATTACTGCAACAAGGGAATATCCCGGTTTTCTGTGATAATGCAGTCTAATACTTTTTCAAATAAACACAACTTTGTTGGTTGGACAAAACGTTACACTGGACATAACAGTAAAATAAGAAAAATCCTACTGCAAAGGTTCTATAGACTGTTAATGATTACGGTTCTGTTTGACAATCCAAACATATGATCTCTAAACAAATTGGTTGAGAAAATGTTTATGATAAGCGCTTACTCGAAATTCGCTGTCATGAAGGGACTGTTAAGATATGGAATTAGGAACTTCGAAGAGAGCTCCAGTTTTCAAAAGCAACGGAATGGAACAACTGCTTCATTTTTATTGCGGAAAATAAGTGCCTACATTTAGACTTATAACTTTTATCAAGAAGACGGACAGTGTTTTCTGTGTATGTTTTACGTATGCGAACTACCAGTTAATAACCTCCCCTAAGGAGTATTCTAGTATTCTTCACATTTAGGAATCTTTCATTTGACTCATCACATTCACGATGCACAAATTGCCCAGGTTTTTCCCTCATGAAATTCGTCGTGAAATCGAAAGAGCTCAGCAGTATGCTATAATATTGGTAGCTTGCATGCTTTCATTGACAATCAATCAAGGGTATTGATCTGCACGCCGAGCGTGACAAGTGACTTCCAAATACATCGTCACCAGTATATATATATACCACTGTTGAGTGTTTAAATGGAAAGTTTCTTCAAAATTTCTGGTCTGTTGAGTCTGTGGGGAGAACGCTGAAATTTTAACTTGACTGCCGTAATCGAAATCTGACTAGACGTTTCGTGATTTGAGGTGCGCCGTGATCTGCATATGCTGCAGTCGATGGCTCCACCACACTCTATCCTTGTTATCTATTGTTTCCCGTTACGATAGGTTCGCTCGAGTTAGGCGTTGCGTTTTGATCAGTCCTCCTGCGAGTTGGTGCGTAGATTACATACTTCCCATTTGGTAAGGTCGATATTGAGCCACGATGCTCGGCAAAGATCTCTCAGGACCCATTTCATAAATAGTGATAAAGGGACAGGGTAGAAAATGTTTCATTTAGAATCCTCTTGAATAATTAGGCATCCAATACGATACAAGCAATTTTATGTAACAAACATATTAGAATTTTTGGCAATCTTGCGAATCACCTTGTAAATGTACAATAGTCAATTTCGATAAATACACTCATTTGCAAATTGTACAATAGTTCGATAAATACACTCATTTGCAAATCAATATAGTTTTCACGGAACACTCACATGAATCTCTCGTTTATGTTCTTCAACTCAACTAGTTACACAGAGGCCGTCTCATGTTTCAGTTGGTACGACTTTCGAGCAGCCGCGGTATATTTTCATAAAGGAAACTACTCGCAAGTTTCCCTCAAAAAAGCGAAACGGGTCGTGTGCTGTCGGAGAGTTTTCAGCAACCTTGAAGGCAGTTTCCGTTATGAGCAATAGTCATTGTTTCAGAAGTGTAGATAGTGTAGATACGATCCCTCTGGCCGATTATTTCATTCAGTATATTGAACGAAAGGCAGGCGTATAATTAGAAATTTTTCATCGATGGAAATACCATCCTTGCAC
>NW_008751893.1:269691-321071 GCF_000715545.1 Opisthorchis viverrini | reverse complement strand
GTCCTCCTGCAAGTTGGTGCGTAGATTACATACTTCCCATTTGGTAAGGTCGATATTGAGCCACGATGCTCGGCAAAGATCTCTCAGGACCCATTTCATAAATAGTGATAAAGGGACAGGGTAGAAAATGTTTCATTTAGAATCCTCTTGAATAATTAGGCATCCAATACGATACAAGCAATTTTATGTAACAAACATATTAGAATTTTTGGCAATCTTGCGAATCACCTTGTAAATGTACAATAGTCAATTTCGATAAATACACTCATTTGCAAATCAATATAGTTTTCACGGAACACTCACATGAATCTCTCGTTTATGTTCTTCAACTAAATGTGTTACACAGAGGCCGTCTCATGTTTCAGTTGGTACGACTTTCGAGCAGCCGCGGTATATTTTCATAAAGGAAACTACTCGCAAGTTTCCCTCAAAAAAGCGAAACGGGTCGTGTGCTGTCGGAGAGTTTTCAGCAACCTTGAAGGCAGTTTCCGTTATGAGCAATAGTCATTGTTTCAGAAGTGTAAGGATAATGTAGATACGATCCCTCTGGCAGATTATTTCATTCAATATATTGAACGAAAGGCAGGCGTATAATTAGAAATTTTTCATCGATGGAAATACCATCCTTGCACTCGAAAATAACTATCAGATCGATTTAACCAATAAGCACACTCTAATCTGGCTGCACGCCATATCCAGGTGGGAGAAAAGTGCCCCGTCTCTTTAACCTGTCTTTCTGTTGGTCCGATAACAGTAACTAGATGTGAGTAAGCAACATGGGCAAGCATCCATAATTTACTCGTGTAGACAGATCCGACTCACTCAGTGGTGCATCCAAGATGTCACAACCTACAAGCCAGATCAGTCGCTAACCGAACAGGTGTAGTCATAAACACACATGTACAATCACTCATAGCTCTTACTGGAAGGTCTAAGCGGTTTCTCGTCACACTAGCAAACAATCACTCTGTTTTAAGAGCTACTGTCAAGAATTGCCAAAGTGGGGAAGTGATGTGGCTATGACCTCGGCCTACAACTATGTGCTTTGGCACTCAAGATTCTCTAACAATTGAGTGCTGTCCAAACAATCCCCACAGCATCTATTCGTGGCCAACATTGAAAACAGCGGACTTGGATTCGATCACGAAAAAGTAATACTCCCAAAGCAGTCACAATATGTCATCTTGTTCAGCGTTCGTGTGTCCAAAAGCAACGGGCGACTGACGTGTTCCGAATTAGTAGTCCAGTTTGGCACTCGTGCATTCGCCGTTTGTTTGGTCTCACTACATACCTTTATGAGATCTAAGTGATTGTTCCTGCTCCAGGATTCACGGCTTATTCATTTGAACTTCAGGTGGTGTGGATCTGTCAGCGTGTGATGACAGCCAGACGAATAAAATCGATGGTCCAATGAGTTTCATCGAAAAAAACATGAAGAGTCCACTTCCGTGTTGATATTTTGAAAAACCACACTGCTATGAGTGAGGACAGTGGTCTTCTAGAAACGATAAACGGCAAAATGGACAGGTACCAAAATGGATTAATAAGTTAAAATACGTTAGCTTTTGCATGTGCAAAGGCAAAATAAGCTGATTTATTGTGTTTGCCTCGAAAGTATCGCTTTTTCTGTATCTGAACTCAAGTCCATTGATTTTTGTCTTTGACAGTGGCCCGCAACATAATAAAGCCTCACTTAACATCTAAGGAGGATTCTTCAAGTCAGGTGGTCCTGATTTTCAAGCTTATTATCAAAGAGAGTTCCCTCCAGAATTTACAGACCGATGGACACTCCGTGCTTCAGATGACAACAGGAGTTCGCTTCTTAATGTCTGAATTTTTTTTATCGAAATTCACGAATCGTCGAAACGTATAGAAATGACTGCTATTTATGTAGACACAGAGAAAAGAATCCAGGGCGCATCAAGCGCTTGCTAGCATTATGTTTTATAAAGACGGTAAACTGATGTAAATCTGATAAGAATCCTGTCAGATATGAGGCAAAGGAGCAAACCTTTGTATCCTGAAGGCTGAGTTGATAGCTAACCTGATCAATGTTTCGTCAGCACACTCAATAACGGTACTAAAAACTGATTTACAGAGTTCTTTCAGATTTGTTCAGAGGAATGCCTCGAAAATGTTTATCCCTCTTCTGCTGATAGGATATCACTGCATGGTTCTTTAATTTTTTTTGAATCCACTACGCACTGTTCAACGTGGTTGCTAAACCAAACCAAACTCAGAAACCGGTCAAGTAGGAGCACAGACTTGGTGCAGAAATAAACCTCTCAGTAGAATGTCGAGGACGTATACTAGACATTTTATGGCTGAGGGAAGTCTGTAATCTCTTTTCGATAATTTGGTTGCTAATTAACCCAATGGACACAGTCCGGTCTACCTCAGTAGATGTGCAGAGGCTGAAGTCGGCACAATCCCTACAGTTCTTTGGAAAACGGGACAATCCGAATGGGGAGAGTCAAAAAAAATTTAATTTTTCTTTTTTTTAGATGCATTTTCAAAGTACTTGGGAGGATAAAACGATCAAAAAGAAGACAAATTTTTGTGGGTTTCCAAAATACCCATGTGAAACTGAATGACGCCCAAAATTGTGGGTGTACATGTGTTAAGTATAAAGGGCGCAATCTTATTAATTCAGCTTCCATGGGGCTTGGAAAGTCCAAGTCCACCAGAATATGTAGAAGTGAGAACAAGAGAGAAACGTAACGGTTGTGTTTTACCAGTGGATTGGGAATGGTAGAAACATTAGATGATTCAGTGTGCCCCATTTACGTTCTTCCCATCCCGTTATGAGGACGGTTAAATGTGTTATTCTTCCTTGGGTAAAGAGATTAACCCCCATTAGAGAAAAACTAGGGGCTGTAGATTACAGAAGGTTTAGATATGTCTTGGTAACCTTCAGGGCCAGTTATGGGGCAGAAATACCATTTCAAAACTTGCATATTACTTCACAAATACTGTTGAACATGGTGAGGCAAAAATTATGGGACCACATAAAAAGCCCAGTATCATAAAAATATTTGACATTTCACTGGCTCTTCATTAAAAGGAATCTTGAGAATGGAAATCTACCATAACTTACAAGACTGTACTCTTAATGGCAAAGAACCATAAAAAAAAATCGAGCTTGTCTGGCAGTATTATTTCTTACATTTGAGAAGTCCGCCGAGTGACGCAGATTTTGATCGTATTCAAGAAGAACAGTAGGTAGATTTTCAGGCTTAACTTAGACGTAAGCAGGGCTGAAATAAATCCAAATTACACTGTTTTATAGCTTCAGCTGAAAAGTCATTTTAAATTAGATTATAACACTTGCAAAAGACAAAATGCTGCCTCTGAATTTTCCCACAAGTTGTAATACTGGCTTGACACAAATTGAATTCAGCGGAGAGATCTAAATTGTTGGTTTTGCCCGCAAGCAGTCAGTTGTCCAGGCTGAGTTTCTGAACCCTGTCCTAATGAACACGGAGAGTGACCCTTTTGAGGGTAAAGCGTAGCAGAGATTCGTAGGGAGTGTGAAACATTTATTTATAGTGTTCATGCAGAGTGCCTTTCAGAGAATACGTGAACGCAGGCGACTATCAAAATGATGAATCCGGGGTAAACAGTTGTTGGACTGGCGTCGGAATCTTATTTTACTATGACGGTGTCGGTTAAAAAGTGACATTGGGATTTAGAAACATATAGATTTTTTTACCGTACATTATTGTCTCTCTTTTAGGTCGCCTACGTTTTGAAATGACTAAGGTCAAGGGCTTGTAATTTTGGGTGAACAATTAGACAAGCGAATATGAGAAGAATGGGTGCAATACATTACTTCCTGCTCAGACCTTTCAACCCATAAACTAGTTCATTTCTGCCGCGGTTACCCAACCAGGGTATCATCTTGTAAATAGTATAGTTGTGTCAAAAAAGCAGATGGTGATAGCAATAGTTAGTGTTTCCACTCGCACATATAAATTATTAGTATTCCAACATTAAACCACTGAATGTCTAGGATCGATCGAATGGTACTAGCTTCCACCATAAGCTGAGCCTCTTTACGCATGAAAACCCAACGCGGTTGAGATAGCTTAGAGATATTAGAAGTTAACGATCACGCTATAATGGTCGTAGATTTGCGAACAACTAATGCGACTGTCTTAATTACATGGAATTCTACTGTGCAACTATACAATGTGGGCAGTGGCGTTTACACAAACCTCATAGCCATCACCTGATATATACATGTAGATAATACACTGTTATTCGTCATGCTTTCCACTGTCCGGCAGACATTTAACGTCAAACTAAGGAGCAAAATAAGGGGTGGGCTAAGGGCGTGACCAAACGCCCACACACAACTGCCACCCAGCTGTGATATCTAACATGAATTCCTCTGCAATCTCCACATTCGCACTGAGTCGACTGTGCTACAAGTCGACAAATGACCACGCGTCGGAGCACAAATCATTAAACCTGGAAGTTGGTTATCCACGGAGTAAAAGTCTGTTTCAAATCGTGTTTCCTTCGGACAAACGTTCGCCGCGTGGATTCTTCTACACACCAGTATGCCGATTTTTTCCATCGAGAGCGTACTGATGATCCACCGTAAGGCACCGTTATTTGAACCCAAAATCAGAAACTTTCTATTATTATACTACATATTTTGTCGTCCAGGCTCATTCCCAAAACTGTTTTTAATGTATGCAATAAACTGTCTCGGTATCTTTCACCTCGCAGTAATTCATGTATCTAGTTCTGTCATGCCATTTGTGGCTGAGAAAATGACAATATGGTACTGAAAGCCCCTTGCGAGAATTGCTAGTTGATTTACGCAGGAGGCCTACTTGACGCGTGATTATTTTAGGCAAGCTGGGCATAAATAGGCACACTCGTATTTGCAAATGAATAGAGACGTGCTTCTCCTTATCCACCTTGTCATTTAACAGTCTTTCTTTTTTGCCTTTCTGATAAGCCTTAGTCAATCGCTTGAACTTTGTTGTCTCCAAGAGCAACAGGCAGTGGACCGGACGTAAACGGGCTAAGAAGAACATGGAGATTCTGTGCATAAGGATTCAACACGATATAGTCAATGAATGTTTCAAAAATTATTACTGTCGGAATTGACAATGGTTCATTCAGTTGTACTCATAGACAGTCCGGTGTTTGTAAGGACATGCAAACGTGCCATTTATTATTTTGTTAACCGACAGACAAACCTATCTGAAGCAATTCATCCCTTTATTCATTCCCGCAACACCGAGAGAAAACACACGTGGCGGGACGTCAACATTGATTTCGTTGTTCCCAACCGTAATAGTGTTAGGACCCAATTAAGGCAAACGATCGCTTGATCAAAACCATATAAGCCAGATTATGTACTACAAGACGTGCTGTGTGTGCGGTGTTGTTTAATGTAGCCGACATGAGCGATGGTCGATTTGTGCTACAATTGCAAGACAGAACTTTTATATCAACTCACTATGTTCTCTTGGGAACAAATCGTCACCACGCAAAACAACAAATGCCAGATTATGTATCTCGAAGCTCGGCACCGATTGTTGTGTGTTCATCAAGTGGCCATACTTCTGTTCTCCGAACATGCCCTTAGCTGGCGTCAGCAGTCAAGGAGACGTCAGTGCATGGCTGCATAGAAGAAGAAACTGACAGAAATCTGGCATTCTTGTCACAAGGCTGTCAAACAGATAAGCAGAGACAGAAGTCTACAGAAGAATTACGCATTCAGACCAGATTCCCTGCCAAGGCATTCGCTCAAGCTGCATGCGGATCTTTCCATGTGTATCGATACTCACTGCCAGAAACACTTGAAATCCTTTTCACTTTTATCACTTTCATTTTCAAAAGCATTTTGGGTTCATCCAACACGGAAAATTTCCAGGATAACCTGACAATAAACAGGGTGATTAACTACTTACTGGATAAAAATCAGCTTCAGGCGTTTCACGCAGCTCATATTTTCAGGTGAACGTGCTGCACTAGAGCTTATTCTTTAGGGCTCAAGATCGTGGCAATATAGTTTTCTAAGGAGTTTGTGGGGCAGTAGTTATCATCGGCGGTCTTTTGTGACCTGGGGCTAAACGGAGATAAAGTATAACACTGCTAGAAGAAAAAAATGACAGTTTCTATCTGCTGCTGCATCCCCTAGTACTCTCCAATGTTCGAAGACCTACACATTACGTACGGTAAAATTGAATGTATACGATCCTATCAAGAGCGCATGCAGATGTTATATTGGACCTCCAGGCCAGTGCGTGATTAAAATTAGTCTAGTAGGTAGCTAACAGTATGTATTAGGTTGGTGATTGTCAATAATTTAATGCAGGGATTGTCAAATTACATCTTGCATTGAGCTAGGCATATCGTGCTTGGGTTGGGAGCAGTACTCACGACAGTAGCTATTGAATACTGACATTAGAGAAAGGTCTGACTTATTCGATTATTGCTGATATGTTACACAATTTTTGCAAGTGATTCTATTCCAGTTTGGGTGGATAATGTCAAAAAATTCCCCTCTTCCTCCCAGTTTTTTGTTACTCAAATTCTGTCGATAAGTAGCCATAACCAGCGTGATCATTCTCATCTAAAACGTGTCACTTCACGAAAAACCATCGCTGAGCAAACGCTTTCCACAGAAGATGCGGCTAAAAATATGTTTGAATTTACTTGTCAACCGAGAGCGACAGGACAACAATTTTGAAATCCACTTCGTGTTCATTCCACTGTGACGCAATCCGGGCAGATTCTGACGGCTCTGAATCGACTCATCCGTGCGTCAATAAAAAGGATGGAAAACCGAACTGCAAGAGACAAGCAATTATCTCTTTCTCGGAACGAGTAAACCACTCACAGTGATGATGATATGAAGAAGAAACGTACCTATTGTCACAATGATGCTACAGTTTGTATATATATTTTACGTACTTCCCGTGACAGTTGGTGAACAATGTTATACATATGATTTCGATCCAGGCTTTTGGAATGAATATTCAGTACGGCGCTAATAATGAGCCTATGCTGCGCTAAAACCTTAGTGGGCAATTGACCTTTATGCCCAGATTGTATGATGCTGCTGTAATAATGCAAATCATTGGGACATGTTTCCCTAGTTACGCTGTTGCATGTGCAGCAGTTTGTGGGGTATAGGCTTTCGTTCAAGTTTAACTCGCATAGAGGCCAACCAGCTGCTGATTAAGATCTTCGCAGACTTTGCTTGAAATCATGGAAAGCAGCGGCAAGCGATGTACTCGTCTTCCAGCTAGGTGTAGAGAATAGTTCTTTGAAATGATACTTGTCTCGTGTCCAATTTCTGAAAGTTTAAGGTACCAATATATGATGGTCTATTATTCAGCTGTTATCAAATAGTCCTGATGTAATATGGTTGGTACATTTAGGAAATGCTGAATACATCTAATTACTGTTTCATTTGTCACCGGCCCTTTCAATCCGGATCTCCTCCGGTTTTGAGAAAAAGCTGACAGAAAGCGATTCTGTCCACCTGGTTGTTATACTGCCCTACTGATATGAGCGTCAAAGTGCTGCCAGAAGCCAGCTGCAACATTTGCCCTGCGGAGAGAGGCGTTGAACAGTTATGGGTCCTAACGGAAGGTGGATAAAGTAGAGCCATAAAAATCGCAAATTATTTCACACTTGCATCTCGTACGTCAAACCATGAAATGATTTTCTTGTGTCTGGTGGTAGATATACTACTCAGCAGTTGAGAATCGTTCTGCTTCAGTCAAAAATCGATCATCAAATGACTGCCGGCCCGTTCATGAAGCCTGACAATTGACTTGCGGACGTTTTGTCACCGTTTGGGGGACATTATTACTACGCACTAATGATGCCTTTCCGAATAGTGACGAAACTTCTGCAATTCAACTGCGAAGCTTGACGAACAGATTTACAGCCATCACACCAGTCTACGGTACATTTATATTTTTTAGGCCATTACATCTCAAAGATATAGTGGATCGCCCTAGGTGGAGGCACAGGAAAGAACGGTAAAATACAGCGGAATGGACAGCTGCTCAACAATAAGAAATACTCAACTGGATGCAGAAACATGAGTGATTATCTGACTTTCTTGTGGGTGAATATTATCTAATCATTGGCGTGGTGGGTGAAACGCACCCTGTTCTAGCAAACAACAAGCGTCAGCAGAGTGGGACATCATGTTGCTTTTTGCTTCCTCGTTTATGGGCTTGCGTTACCAAACTCGTGGGATCTTTTATTCTAAACCTTCGTCAGAAAACAGGTAATTGGGATGTAATCCCCTGTTTGGTAGGTAGAGCACTTGTAAAAGCCACCCATTCGGTTCAGTGGTTGCACTAGCGGCTGATCTTTTCACCGAAAACCATTCAATTCAGTTCATTTAATTCCAATATGTTTATTACTATTTAATTCATTCATGAATTTGAACGAAGGTCAGCCACGACGAATACACTTAGTAAACCTAGAAGAGGCCACCCGTCTGTTCACCTAGAGCGTAGGTGCTAGAAAGAGTGGTGAGGATTTGAACGACACATTTAAAACGCTGTTTTTAAATTTAGGGACAAGATGTTCGTCAGCCGTAAGCATGTTGTTGGAAGGCAAAATGTAGTCAGTATGTCCACAAAAAGATCTTGATTCCGACAACCATGCTCCTCCCGATTGTTGGCAAGCACAAGCATGACGATGGACTTCAGCGACACAGAAACGATGGTAACCAAAACGATGTACCACCGATCTGATACTTGGATCTGACACATTCGAACGATAATTGATACCCACTGTTTCTGGAATTCCTCTGTCTTCGCGATGCCCTGATGATATTTCAACACAATACGAACAATATTCTCCCGTCCATCTTTGCTAATCTTTGCGACCGATTAGGTATGCCTTGGAGGTGTTGCTTAATACAGCACTCATGTTCGTTTTTGTGACAAACGGATGATGATTTGTGTACATTTGCACATGGGGATCCAACCTGTTGTTTCGGGCAACATTCACATGAAATTACTAATGTAGCCACCACAAATATACTCAATTTCTAAACCAGGATGGTCAGCCTCGAGCATTTAATGGAAATAGTGCTTTGGACAAGGATGCTTTTGCAGCTTTTCGGGTTTAGCCAGTTGGTCACGGATTACTTTGGAAGTTTTCTATTCGACCAAACAATATCTACCGTACATATGGATCAAATTGAGCAAAGCTACTTCAGCTCTCTTAGCAAAATTCATAGACGCACAACTAGGAAAACTGGACGTCAATAATCTGTTAGTGGACACTTGCGGCAAGGAGTCTTGTGGATTTCCGGAGGGACACGACCTCAGTCAATTATACCACGAACCATTCGTTCTCGGAGGGGTTATCTAAACTGTGTTCGAACGAAGCTCATACGGCTCATTCTTTCGGCATACTTTCCGTCTGCACACGGCTGTTTTTCGTCACCAAGGTGATCTTTGTCTAAAAACTATTTTAACTTTATATGATGAAGCACTGACGGTCATGGTGAGCTGTTATATGATCGAAATGCCAGAATTTGGGGCCGAATGTCACTAAAAGGCTTTCTCTCAAAAGAACGCTGTGTTGTATTTCCATAAATATTTAAGTTGAAGCAACAGCTTGCTTTCTCTTATTTTCATCGCAGAAAGCTGTGAGACTTCGTCTTCAGATATTCTGATAATGTGATTGCGTATGGGAAGGAGCCCTTTGATCTTTGTCTCAATGCACCCATTTGATTCTCCTGGTAATACCGCACCTTTGGGACCAATTTTCGATCTTTTTACGCAACCCTAGAGCAAGACTTTGAAGTCAAGTTGGCAGATGTTCATCTGGTTAAACATACAGTGAAAGACTACAGCTGGAAAAAACTGAAGCATGGTTCCTCCACTTTAACAAACATTTCCGGTTGGTTTGCCCGCTAAATACGTGCCTGAGTTTTTCACCTATCTTCGCTCTGTGTCTGCATCTGCATAATAGGCTTCTGTTTTGGTGGCTTCGACCGCGCAGACAGATAACACCGTTCATCGGCTAATCTTTTGATCATTCATGTGAGTAGGTACACTATGATTCAATGGCAGTAGATTAAACGATTACACAAAGCGCACCCACGGAACCTCTGACGATCGCCAAACAAGGCCTGAATCGTCATACTGTGGACAAGTCTGATCAGCTGTATTTAGTTATTGTGTGGTTCGATTACATAGGTCATTTAGACAGTTGTGTGAATTGCACTGACAGATCAATTGTTGAAACATCCACCTCCAAGGATCTCACTTTGGAGGATCGGGTGACAATTATCCATGTGAAGTAAACTGGAGAATGTCCAACAATCATCTTCGGAAACTTCTTGACCTAGAATAGCCCGGGATTACCTTTGTAAAGGCACAAATTCAACTTCAGTCTAGAAGAGCGTAATCCGAGTGCCAAACTCAGCGAAAAGACCAACAAACAAGCAGTGTAACACCACCAGTACTAATTACATCGTAATGCATATAGTAGACTTGAAAGATTTGTCATTTCATTGGGATAACTATCCAATCCAAATTCTTTTGTTCATTCTCATCCCACAGATAATTTTAGGTACTACTAATGAGCAAACGAATATAAGTAAAGGCACAATTCAACTTCAGTCTAGAAGAGCGTAATCCGAGTGCCAAACTCAGCGAAAAGACCAACAAACAAGCAGTGTAACACCACCAGTACTAATTACATCGTAATGCATATAGTAGACTTGAAAGATTTGTCATTTCATTGGGATAACTATCCAATCCAAATTCTTTTGTTCATTCTCATCCCACAGATAATTTTAGGTACTACTAATGAGCAAACGAATATAAATACCATTCGAAAACTGAACTATCGTGAGGGGACCCAGAATTTATTGCCGAAACTCCAAATTAACACGATCCACAGAAAATTTTATACCTGTTGGAGTTCAAGCTCTATGAAATTCACATGAACTGGTACCGGAATAATTTTTTGGGCGATTTGGGTTGGCCAAATATCAACTTCGTTGTCTGAGTATAAGTCAATGGTAGTTGTTTGTGGATATGTCCCATACAATAATCGATATACCATGTCTATGTACTTTTGCATTTCTAGCGGTATTTGTTCTTAGGTTGAGAGTTCCAAATTAGGTCGCATTACTTTTGTGTCTTTATAATTCGTAATAAAAGATATTCCTTTTATGAGCGAAAAACGGGTGATTACATTGATAATTGGACAAAAACTGAGTAGTCCACCACAACTTTCAGTAAGTCTTGTGATTCTCCAAAATATTTAGGAAGCGAATCTGAATATCTACCATCACTTAGCAAGTGAAATCACCCTCTTTTCACTTTCGACAATTTTTGTATGCAAAGCTGTAGGCAGTATACCTGCTACTGGGTCGCTAAAATTTACAGCTAAGAAAAAACTTTCTATCCAACTTCAAAACGATCGGAAACGCCACAACTCTCTTCTTGCACATGCTAAAAGACAAATCTTATCAAGCTCTGTTGGACAAGTGTTCAGTAAATTCGGGAGGTATGTAGATTAAAATTACTGTGAATTTTCCAAGAACAACATAAAACAACAAAGAACAACAAGAACAACGAATTTTCAGAAAAAGTACTCCACCGGTAAATAGCGTTCAAAACATGGTGGAAGGTGGACTACGATTGATCCGAATAATGTCAATAGTGCAAATTTACGTTAAGATAATGATTGCACACAGCTCCGTTGTTAGTACATCATTATCATTATGAAGTAAGGTACTATTGGGCATTTTTCACCAGAAACAAGCAAGATGCTACTTAGGTGATCAATGGAACAGTCATAAAAATGCCCAAATGGTTCACTGTATGATGATTCTTCCAAACACGGTTTTCCGCAACAAAACGACGTCCGGAGCAACGATGCAAAAACATTCTCTTGGAATGGCATAATTACGCGTTGTCTTATTGCTTTACAAAACCTGGGTCGTCTCAAAACTAAATTTCGCGCATAACACAGTGAGACGCCAGGCCCATCCAAAAGCAGCGCCGGAACTATGCATCAATTGGACTGCGTTTTCACTTCATTAAGTTTCCTAAATGGAGCACTTCAATTTTAAGTTGTGCCGAATCACTGCGAAGGTTGGAGACCTTTTGCAATCAGAATTGAGTATGTTTAATTTATTTCCTTATGTATGTTTTGTCACATTTAAATCTGAGTCCATTTACTTACCCCTAAATTATGGGAATATCCCTCATTTTATAAAATGCACACTAAACTCTAACTGGAATGAGGATCGCGCAAATGACACTGTTGTATCAAATAATGGCGTATGCTGGCTGTCCATCAGTTTCACGTTACACCTCACCTGATGGTGATGTGAAATGGTAGTGTAATATTTGTAGTCTTTATTATTACATCAGATGAGACTGGCTGGCACCCATACAGACATGCCGGCGAAAACTAGCTGAACAAAAGGCAGTCTGCGTATTTCGGAAAGAGTCTCGACAGACGCAAACGCAGTTAACTTATAAATCACACGAGGTTCATGTAGACACATAATGCGCTGAGATGTACATTCTAAGATGGTCACTAGTGACTCAAGCTGAATGACAGGATACTCTTCGCCCAATTCTATGCTCAGTTTCCACTTTGTGAACTTGAATTTTTCATAGAAACCACTGTTATAGCAGGCGTCTATGCGTCTATTTCTACACAAAAAATAGTTCTGTTCTACTGTCCCTGTTTTCACCTTGACAAGAGTGGCATCCTGAAGCTTGCAATATCAGTCCAATCAAAGTGGCTTCTTGTAGTGTCATTCTTTGATCAATTTGGTGGCAGGAAAATTCTCCGTTGACTACTTGCGTCAGTTAGGCTCAATTGGACATAAAATTACAAAGAATAAAATATTTCAGTTTCTTACTCACGAAATCCCTAGTGATATGGTAAAAAAGTAACTGAAACACAGGATTGTCCATCCTGGCCCCAGGTGAATCCAAGGGAAATCGATATTCTCAGACAGTATTGACATTTATCTGGGACAGCAATGGATTGCAACTTATTTGGCAGAACAGTAACTCTTCGAATTCTAGCGGCCGTAGCTGTTGTGGTTTGATCATTAGCACGTATTACGCCACATGTCTATCAGCCATTAGTTCTAAAGTCAGCCGTCTTATGTGTGCTTAGGTTCACTCGGATAGAGCTAACGATAAATGTGTGTTGCGTTTTCCCAGTTATATCCACCCCTACAGGAGTGGATAACATGAGGATTTATAAAACCGGGAATTCGTATATTCCACACCATTGAAGTCATTAAAGGGTAAATATTTCCTCATACTTTTTGGCCTACATATTATACTTTCTTTCTTATTCAGTTAACGGATATTGCTGGACGAGTTCGAGATTCTTAACTGCAGGAGCTCTTGGTCACAAAAAATTGTTAGATATTTCAAACGTTTTCTTTGTCAAAAACAGCTAAACGGCCGAATGAAGCATGCGCCTAAGCGGCTTTAATCCGGAAAACTGAGTAGACGCGGCTCGTGTCAATAAGGCCGAAACTAAGTGTGACTTGCATTGTGATCTGTTTGAAATTTTTTCTCAGCACAAACACATATTTTGCTTACCACATTCAAGTCGTTTTATTTGTTCTTCACAGTTTTTATGAGGGTACTCCATTGCTTAGTATCTGTTAAGCCTATAAATACGATTCTCACCGAGGAAATTATTCGATATGGTCATCATTATGCTGACGCCGACCCTTATCATTGACGAATAACTTTAATCGTGTTTGGGTTGTCTGCGAGCAACGTAGCATATAATAAAATACAGAGGTTTTTCATCCGTTGAGGTTACTTTCGAGGCATTTCTGTTATATTCATGTGTACTGTAGAGGTTCGTGCACGTAGGGCTGAAGCTGCTTGTCTAGGAACTCTTTGATTATATAAAAGTCTTCTTGAGGTTACCTTCGAGGCATTTCTGTTATATTCATCTGTACTGTAGAGGTTCATGCACGTAGGGCTGAAGCTGCTTTTCTAGGAACTCTTTGATTATATAAAAGTCTTTGCCAACCTATTCATTCTGGCAATGCTCTGCTGCTATTTTTTTACATACACACAGAATTTCCAAGGATGCTTTTATGATTTAAGTAAAGCCAGGGTAAAAAAGAGCAAAAAACTATACAATCCTTCCATCGTTTTTGAGAACCAAGCAACCAGCCATGGATTCTGGAATCCACTACCTCCAGGCCATCAGTCTGAATCCTTCCGGGCATAAGTGGCTGATGAGCAGTGTGACTAGACGTAGCACCACCCACTTTCAAGTGACTAAAATCACCTCACGTGGTCATTTATTGACTTGCCGTTTGAGAAACGACACAGAATTGCACTACCTAACTACATACGATATTATTTGTTGTTTCATTTTCTGTTGCCCATTGTTCGTTTTGTATCCCATTCTACATATCCGTCTCTAATGACAATGCAAATTGTTTTCTTCCGAGAAGCAATCTCCTCCCAGAGGGGCTTGACCAACTAAAGGTGATTATCATTCAATAACACCAGTAAATCTTTTTCAGCTGCTTATATGGGAGGGCTGAATAATTGGTAGAAGCAAGACAGAATAAACCAGTAGCCTTCCGTAGTTTTAAAAGCAAATTTGAACGTGTGCTTATGAAAAAGAAAGTAACCTCTTTTTTCAGATTACATGCTGTTGTAGCAGGTGAAAAAGTACACTTCGGAGTGTGTGGTAGATTGTCGGCACTGTCAAGTCATCTAACAGCATCTATCTAACAACTTACGTCAGTTTCCGGCAGCAGAATATATTCCAGTCTAACAAGAAAAAAAGCAACCTGAACATTAGTGTTTTGACTATTAAGGCTGATTTTAACATGATAAAACTCTTTGAAATTTAGTGTTATATGGATCGTGCGTCCATTGTTATTGAAATCATCTGACGTAAAAATTAACCTACCGTAAACCAAAAGCATGTGCACAATAAACAGTTACGTGATCAAAGCATAAGTAACTGAATTTTTACCATGATTAATTTATATGGCTATTTTTGGATCTTGTTTTGAAGCTGAGTGGTACAATTAGGACAGCCTTCCCCTGGTCGCGAGATCAAATAGAGTACATGAACCATCTTTTACTCTGCGGTTGGTGTCCCATAAAGATTCTTAACTCTTGAAGAAATCAGTCACTTACAATTAGACTGAGTCCAACTAAGCTTGGGACTTCTATGAGGTCGACGGTCTCCGATGGCCTACTCTAGTGCAGTGAAACTGTAAAAAATAACTGCGGCAAAATTTTGGGCTCTATTGTGAGGAACCAGGCAACTTTAAATCGTTTGAGGAGAATCACCTATGAATTCAGATCGCTTGCATGCCAAGAAACCCTCTAAAGAATGAAGCACTACAATTAAGTAGAAATAAAAAATTACTCATCATTTGCTCTGAAAATGTTTTTCAGGAGATAGAATCTTCCCAAAAGTGAGTGGCTGTAAGTTGGTATACGGTGGCGTATTAGAAGGAGATAAATAGATTAGTCAAAATGTGATTTTAATTAATTTAACAAACTGGCGGTAGACGGTCATATTTTTGTTAAATGGCAGCAGAATTCTTCCATCAGTGAAAGTTTGCTTTACACGATTATTTACGCTCAATTTGCTTATCACCGGAAGCACTGATTGTAGAGCTCAAGGGAACTTATAACTAGTACGGTATATATAGATCGGTATGCATCAGTATACGTGCTTCTGTTTGCTCCTGTATCGATCGGTCAGTGAAGTACCGATTTCAAGTGCTCCGACTGCTTTTTCAGCACAACAACAGCACAGTAAACAAAAATCACGGCCATCGAACGCCAACGTGGTTAAGTGCCATTTGGATTGTCCGTATTATGCATGAGGCTAGCGATTCGGCCGATGGGCTCATGTGGCTCTCATGTCTTGTGTTGATCTTAACAAGTAAAATTTATCGTAACTTGCACTGGACCACAGCCTGTCATTATTACTGTGCTGCGTGTGTATATGTGCGTCCGAAGGAGAGACAACAAAAAGCTGACCTTTACCCTAAAGAGCTGACCTTCACTACTCAGAATCGTCTCCACAAACCTAGTATATCATTTTCCGCATTAGCCAGTAACACATTTCTGGCTTTTACTTGACATGTCAGAATCAGCGGTAATTATGAGTTAAGTCTTCATTAGAAAATGCACATGGCGGGGTAGTCACTACCTGTATCTCACTTGAACTCAAGTTGTTATTGTGAAATGGACTTGTTCAGCATGTTTGTGAATCTAGGAGGCAATGCCTCAGTTTGAACTACAGTGCAAAGTTTGGTGACCAACCCCGGAAAAGATAATTCAAATAAAAAATTTTCCTTAAGGATGGTTTGAAAAGCCTCTATTCCGACACAGGTCACAGACGAGCTTTTAATTCATCCCTCAAAAATAAACTGGGGTCCTGAATTTGATGGATATTTCACGATTATGATTGGAACACATCAAAACTTATCTGGTTTCCGAACAACGGCTTGACCGAGTCTAAGTGTACTCATTTTCAATGTCAGTGACAATAACATCAGATGCAATAGTCAGCTGTGAGAAGTCATAATTTAACCAGAATATGACAGGGTGTTATATCGCAAGTATCATGGCTGGAATAGGTGCCTTTCTCCTATAATTCAACTAATGTATCTTAAACGTTGTCATTATATTGCGTAATAGCCTCTTGGAAAATGGATCATGATTGAGCGCGCGCTCAACGATATAAGAAAAAGCTGTCTTCATGAACTAGTGTACCTTGTAGAGAAGTTTGAGTCCCCTTTCAACGTCACTGACGACAAATCAATAATTAAGTGCCTTGAATGTGCCACTACGTATGTCTAATGACTCACAGACAGGTTGTCTATGAACTTGCTGAGAATTCTTTTTGCGTCAGTAAGTAAGTTATATTCATGGCAGCTTGCTACTGAGGTTAACATACTACTGCTTTTAGTGAATTATAATACCTGTGGGTAAATACCTTTCCGTGCCTGAAGAAAGCCGTTTAACAAAATATATTTGATGTTCAACGGTGAATTCCGAAGGTACCCAAACGCGAAAATGTCTCGGAAGATTCTACAGTGGAGATAAACACAGGGTTTTGCATGAGTACTGTAACGAAGTGGTGTGCTAATTTTCAACTTGTGGGTTTAATTAGTTTTGCCTTGTGCAGCCAGAGTACTGAAATCATTAGGGGTGTGTCCACGCGTGCGCAGTCAATGTTTGCTAATAACTACTGCGCATAAGCGATAACAACAAAAAGACAAAGTTATAAAAACAGTAATAAAACTTGGCGAATCGTGGCGAGTTCGACGGAGTCTTGGATTTGAGTATGAAATTTAATCCTAAAAGTGAGGTGGCTGTATTCTTACATGAATTCAAGTTACCTGAATGAGAGATGAACATCTCGTTGTACTGCTAATTAAGGTTTGACCCCACATCAAATTGAGGTGGGCTTTACTAGTGATAGCCATTGGCGGTGATGATTGCGGCCTTCTTCTTTCTTACTTACAATACACTGAGCGCAACTGTTCTGAAGTTATGTGTCTCTGATTTTTCATTAGTTTTCTCGACAGGAACTACTACTAAGAGGAAGTTAAAGAAATTTTTTGGAGTCATTAATAGCCCAGATCAATCTGAATCCAACAGGATTATGCCACGAAGATTTTAGCCACTTTTGAAATGCTTTTGGTTAACCCATAAACCGAACGAGATTTAGTGCGGTAACAACCGAGTGATGTTTATCAGGCTATTTGGACTTCGACTTGTGGGTTTTTGGGTAGCCGTCTTCATATCAAACATATCAGTATTCATTCCGTATTTAGGGTCAAATGCACAAGTCAAAATCGCAATTGGAAGCTGCCAAATCTCATCATACTACATCAGTTTCTAAATGGCTTGGGGAAAGAATGATCTCTCGAGATGAATGAAACTTCCATCTGAGGAGCCAGTTAGCAAGTAATCACATAATTTAGTTTCAGTGGCTCAAGGATAAGCGGCACTATCTACTTAGTGAGAGGTAGTCACACAGCTCTTCAGCTGCTTGTGGCTGAATGGTCAAGTATTCAACCATTGGTCGGAAGCTCTCGAGTTACGTGGACTGTGCCCTGCTGATGATTCGCAGCAGGGACAAAGTACCGGTACGGCACTTACCGGCTTTTTAGCATGGAATAACTTCAATGACAGGTAAAAACCTCAACTCAAACAAAAAGTGCTTTTGTTTATGATTGTTCCGAAACCACTCTAATCGCAGAAGATGCATCTCTGACTTCTGTGCTACAACATGTTACAGCCGAAGTTACTTTACAGCAAGCCCTTTGTAAATTTGGCTATAGGGGGATGCATAAATGGCACAAATATGTAGTGCTTTTGTCTAAAATGGTTTATTCAATTCAGATATACGAGGTCTTAGGACCATTTCAAGATATTTCAAACGGTGACATATTATCAAAGTCTGCAGTCGACCAGCAGCGAAAATTCCGTTTAACTTGTTTTATCATCCTACAAGTTTGGGCCCTTCCTAAGAGCAATTCTTTGCCAGGTTTTTATGATTTCTTTCTTAATGAACTGGCAACATGTAAAGAGGAATTCTTCTACAGCCCAGCTTATAATAGCATTGTTTTCCAACGATCGACACACAAAGTTAAGATGAAGTCAATTCGGAATTCTTTGTAATGCAAAATTTGGTCAGATCAAAACTAGTGGCAAAATTTCTGAATAAAAATGTTGATTAAATGGAATAATATAAATTTGACTGGTATGCCTTTTCCAGATAGACAAACCCTTGTTTTTATTACTGAATTTCACTTTGGATCTCCTTTGATGCTTCAAATTACAATTTTTAAAAAGTCCTCGTATTTGTTGCTCGTTTAAATGACTGCCCACCTAACTGTCGAGTAATGCAATAGTTTTTCGATTTTTCTTAGGATGAGAGCGAAAACTTTGTCTACTTACAGTGGCAGTAAATCAAGAATTCGATTCGTCTGGGAGTGGGTCAATAAAACATGTCTAAAGAAATAACTCTTCAAAAAAACTTTAATCAATCCCTGGACTGATTACAGTGATTTATCACTCTAAGAGTCCCCGATGTGGAATTACCCCCGAGAGAATAAAAGGTTAATTTCCGAGCGTAAATTGACCTGCACTTACTTGCAGATGAACCGCAACACCTACGATATTGAGCTAAGCACTTGTAGAACAACGAACATCTTCACTGGGGTTCACAAGCTTTTATCACACGTTAGGATTAACATGATAGACTATCGGTCAGTGTAACCAGATTTGAGCAGGAAAAGTTATCTGGATGGTTGATGAGAGCAGAGGCAAGGAAGGAAGTATGTCAGATGTGAGGTAAAAATAGGGGTTCATCAATGTGAGCGAATGTGATGGCACTAATGCTTTCTAAAAAGGTGGAATAAATGTTTTAATAACACATATGGAGGATCAATTACCGGGTGTCGAACACGTCATTTGGCAGGAATTTTTCGCACATAATGCGGGATTGAAATGGTGCACCTTAATCACTATACTTATGCCAGATTCCGCCTGTGATCAGCGATAAAAAGCACTTTGAATGCTCCCGTTACTTCTGTTAAGTAATCACCGTCTATGAGGTGTGTGCAGATGGAGGCAAGCTACCTGGGCATGTGCTTCTACATTCGCTTTCAAAAATGTCCGGTGGTTCTACTGATATGTTTAGCCATGAATATGCAATCGAAATGGCAACCCAGGTTGAATTTCATGGATGAATCACCTGGGTCTTTTAGATTGGGGTAGTTTGTTGAACTGAGAATGGCTTTGGCAGAACTGTATGTACGGACAGGCTCCTCAGGAACAGTTGACATCGCATGGTGCGTGCGTTGTGGAAATAATATTTTTCCCTACTAGAAACTGTTTTAGCCGTGTTGCCGGTGGGGACATATACTTCACCTGGAACGCTTTCAGGTGTAGTGGTTCTGTAAAACCTGTCTTTTTCGATGAATGCAAAACTTGTAAAATATAAGTATTCCTCTGTTCAGGCTACTTTACTGAAGGTCCCAACGGAAAGTTATTCACCATTTTGCTTGCTCAGAACCAAACCAAAAAGTCTATTCCATCGTTTTTATCGATCTTTAGTGTAGGTGTTTTGCGGTCGATGACGTGTTTGACAATGTGCTACGATTCTTCTACACTGCTTTGGTCAGTGCGGAAGGCAGATATGTATTTCCTACACTGTCTAAATACAAACAGTTTCCAGATTGGCCCGCAGTTCATGCTTTAATTGACACATAATTATGTCCACATGCACCGATCCCAGGTGGCTTTCCATTACGCCACGTTTGAGTAAACAGGTTTTGAACCCCAAAAAGCAACTATCTTGTTAGATACGTTGATATCCCATACAAATCAAAGACTTTTAGGTATCTTTGAGACTATACGCAGTCCAATCGTATCGCACTGGTTCAGTTTTCCAGTGAACAATTCAGCACATTTATGGGAAGAATGTCCAAACGCCTAAGACGTCGGTCGCGGGAGGGAAATCATTTTTGTTTTTTTGTTATCCTTAAATGTGGAACCTGTTAGGAAAGTGTAGTCGAATGCTTGTTCACGTGCTATTCCTCAAGATTGTTATTTACTTCGCATTCAACATTTTTCACCGCATCCATCTGGACATCATGGACCAAGATTCTAAGGATCTCCGATTGGAACACATCATAGTCTCATCATTATTCATAACAGCAAGATAGCGAGCCAGTTATTTTTCTAAAGAAGTATTTGTCGGAAGTTTTGTTTGCTCCATAAACAAGATTTTCTCACAGATGCCCGTTCACGTTGGTGAGCGTGATACAAAGATCTCAACTCTATAGCATGGCACCACGAATGGACATGGACTACATTGTTTTGATTTAATAGTATAGCTATTCCAAAGGCCTCCAAGTGTTAGTAGTAGTTGTTGGTATTCAGAATTTTGTTTCAGCAGAAACAAGTTCTTTCTGCATACCACTGCGAACGTCGGACAATTTTTTGGCATCCTCCAAAAATTCTTTCGGTTTGGGTTGCACTACACTGGAAGCGAGGTTCATTTTCTAGCTTCCTTATTTATATAAGGATGGATTGTGCATTTAGAGCCATCTACTCTTCACAAATAACGATCTTTTGAACGTCCATTTATCTCTTGGATATCTCTTCTTGGACGGGAATTGTTGTCGCATCGCCTTCTCAGCATCCTGTTAGATGAGCATTCTTACTCAGAAAGAAATTGATAAAGCATATCAGCCAGGAAACGGTGTGTGATAAGCCTGAACGAATTTCAATCCAGTCGCCAGAACACGATGCAGTATGCACACAATTACACTTACTGATGCCTGGGGTATACCTGTTGAAAGCCGGCAGTTGCAGACATTTGGAACAACCAGCATGAATCGCTTGCGACAAGCGCCTGGCGAATGAGCTACAAAAACTGGATCGCTCCTATACCACCAGCCAGGCTTTGAAGATTACAGTTCGTAAGATGTTAGAATAAGGATTCCCAAAGAAGAAAATTTAATTCTTGAGGTTCTGGCTAAAAGGAGCATTCAATATGGAGAAGGACATCGTTGTTTTCCAGTTAAATTTAGGGGGAGGGAAGAGAACAGGTTTTATGCTGTTGGTGTTTGCATGATTTGGTGACTTCATGCTTACATTACTCTCGTTTAACCGGTCCTCCTAATGTCCTGATGAAATAATTCTGATGAGTCTGCACCAAAGAGAGAAGGCTATAGACTCGAGTTTTGCTCTTATAATAACTCATTAGCAAAGCACAATCTTGGCCGTGGCGGGGTTTGAACTCCGAACACGTGATATGCTGTTCGTCCGTGGTACCGGTGTATGCTTGACACTTCTGAATTTTGTAAAATACATATTCACGTGACTCTCGTTTAAACAATTGTCCTGTGCTAGATCAATGATTTTGGTGGGTCCACACTTGTTTAACCCGACGCCTTGAGCTAAAATTCAGTAACTGTCTTAGTTGCATCCGTCAACTGATTCGCCTGCCAGAACTTCCTAGTCACACATGGCATTGTAATGAGTATTCCTGCCTCTGGTTCTTAAGTTTGGACGCTGATTAGAACTGGCTGGGTAGCCATTCCGAACATCTGAATTATGGTGATGAATGCGGTCCTCGATAAGACAACAGCTGCCTGCTGATTTAAATAAGCCATTAATACAATTTTTCAAAAACATCAACTACCCCGTGTAGAATACAGCTTGCCTCTACGGGCAATATCATCTAAACTTAAACCTACGAAGTTCAAAATTACCGATAGAAATTTGCTGTAAATTAATCTGACTATAAGCGATTTATTAAATATCCATCTCTAATATTCAGAAATCGTAGATGTTCGTTACGACATTCATACATTGGCGAAGGTGGTAACCCTAACCAGCAAATCCATAATGTCCGGAGAATTTTACATCTCAATCATGATGTGACAAACATTGCTCAGAACGTTTCGACAAACACACTCATTTGCATATTAATTTAGATTTCCAGGGGAGACTCACCTGAAACCCATATGAATCTCACTTTTATGGTGTTTTTTGAGCAAATTAATATGCTACACCAGTTGAGTCTCTCGTGAAAATCAAATAAATTTAAAAATGAGTGTATTTGTGGAACTCAGTCTAATTTGAGTTCAAACGGAACATAAGGTTGACGGAAGCTCGAGGACTACGTCTACCTGATGAGCCCCAAACGAGCGAAACCCATCGGGGGCTGTCAAAGAGTTTTGAGAAGCCTTGTCTATAAATGCTCAAAAAGATTATTGGGTTGTGTTTTTTCGACTTTAGTTATACTCGAAAAAAGATATGTCAGACTCTAAGGTTGCCTTAACGTTTTATGATTACATTGTTCTCCATATCTGATGAAATCCTGGATTTTAGCTGTGATTACGAAACTGGGCTGTTGGAGATGGTACTCGGAAAATGGATATAAGGATAAACCTTGAAATTTACCTGCACATCATACAAACGTTTACATAAATGGCCGGTAATTGACAAGAAACTAGCCAGGCCATATTTATGCTCTTAAAAGACCTGCTTTTGTGTGTTTTCGGGATTTGTTAAGATTCATTCTATATTTATATCGTTTGAAATGTCCAACTTTGTCCTGCTGCCACCGTTTCCGTGTGGAAGTTTCGCATCCGCGTGTCGCCCGTTCAGCTGTGACAATCCAAGTGTCTTCAGCTTGAACTGACAGGGAATTGATATCTCGCATCCCTAGCATATCAGATGTGTCGAGTTCAGAACGTGGTCAAGTTTATTCACTGCTGGTGAGCCATAATTAAAGGACAAAACTCGAATCCGGTGCTCTCCGCGTTTGATGTGAAAATTCCAGGAAAATTGCGCCAGGATGGCGAGTAGACTGTTTAAAGGAGAATGATGTAAATATGAATTCATAACGGAAAGGAATAGTTTACACTTGGAATAATAATGCGTTGATTCCAGGTAATCTGGTTAGCGCTGTTAATCACTTAACCAAATAAATTGGTATCCATGAAGGTGGATAGCAAAACAACTCTAGTGAATTCGTCACGAGACTTTGTAAACAAACGGCACTAGATTCAAACATGATCACAAGTCTATTGATGCCGATAGTTTGGAAAGCAATGATTGAATTCACTTTATATAAAGTGAAGGAAGTGGACGAGCACCTGAAGTAGCTCAGTGTACGTTATCTGAACGTGTTTATACGTTGTCTGAAACGTCGTATGTTTCCCTCTCTCCTATGTATATTGCTTTGACTGTTTGGAACATAGCTGTGGTTGCCTTTAATCTGAACAAGAGCGACCATAGGAAAAATCATAGAATAAACGCCTTCCGTCGTGAGTGACTTAGTCGAGCAACCCAAAAGTTTCCGGGACCTCTCCGCAGCTCAATGCACTTTGCGTGTTTTGAATTATACGAAGTGCCAATCTTCTACTCAAATGCGTCATTATTCATCGGCATAGGAAAAATGACAAAAAGGTTTTAAAATTGCCCTGCTTTAGAGACCAGAAATATGCGATCAAGAAACAAGGTTATGGTGACGCAGTCGTGGCTGGTATGGGTTTTCAGGACAATCACCGACAGAAGTCATGATCATTGAACGAGCGATCCCGAAAATTGGGTTTTTCTTGGAAGTCGATTCTCGGCAGCAACGCTCCGACGATCGCTCTAGTTTATCAGCCCGTTTTATCTAAATAAAAAACTAATATCTCAGAATTCTGATGAAAATAATTTGTTTATATGTTAGGTACACCAAACGGCCTTTTAGCCAGCCTATTTAGGGTTATGGTAGTTATCTCCCAGGACCGCCAACGGGTGTCATTATCCTAAAACGTTTTATTTCTGGCTCGAGGTTCCCACACCTGGAGTACGAACAACAGCAAAGTACAGGATGGAATTGCTGGCACAATGAACAGGCGTTTACGTAGGACATCAGATGTTTGAATTCTCAGAAATGCCGTTCCACTTGCTTTTTGTCTTGTTTAACACTCACAGGTATGCCTCTTTGGGAATATTTACCTCACTTGCTTCATGCCAAGCTTCGGTTACTATAAGTGGCTGCTTTAGTACACAAACTTAACGTTTGTAAGTTCTTGAATTTTACGATCAACATGCAAATCAGTTGCAGGCATGTCAGATTCAACCCGGTGACGTCCTCACATCACTAGAAAAAAGGCGTCAGACTTGACTTTACCCCTCCAAGAAACTGACGAGATGAAATAGACACCCACATATGGCACATAAACATTTAATCCGAATCTTTAGATCTTACGGATGAGGGCATATTATGCCAGCGGATCTTTTTGCTGGCGATATCTTTTGACCTCGTGCGTGATCCCAATGCTCATGTGATCAATAAACAGAAATTGCAATAGCTGAAAATTATGGCTTTATGTCGCGGTGCCATAAGCTGAAACGTGATGAATCCGGATCATTACAGATAAATACGTTCTTGAATTCTTAAGTGAATGATCAGCTTCTGTTTTGGGCGTAACATACATTATTTTGCTGTCTACTTAAGTGTTCATTATCGTGCCGAGCAGCGAAATATCCCAAAACCATATCTCCCCTTAACAGGCCAATCATTAAAATGACACGCAGACAACATTCTATTACCTTGCGCCAGATGGCGCAGAGAAACTGAAAGAAAGAAGTTGAAGAAAATCAATGTCATGCGCTGAGATTAATTGAACGAATTTTATTGTACTTTTCGTTATAAAGAATTATGACGTATTTTAGCAGAGGGCTTGGAGACCTCAACAAAGCTGCAGCACATTCTCCAGAAACAGTATGAAATAGTTCAAGGCGGATTGTCATTGATTCACCAATCTGGTATCACAAAAAAATAGCCCATACGAATTTTAGAGCTCTTTTGAAAATATTTTTCGGTATCCTCTTAATTTCGTAATGAGAAGGAGGAGAAACATGCATTTGTCTCAGGCTTTGGCCTCCTTACTATGCAGTCCACAAAGTGTTATTTTATTTAGTTGAATGCCACATGTTTTCATCCAAATAGATCATACACATGGGTTTCCGCTTAACCTGTTTTTAACCAGAATTTCGACAAAAATGCATCTATCGTGAACTACTGAAGGTTGAAAAAGAATGTCTCAAAGATTTATTGATAATAATGAGGGCGGTTATCAATGTGAAGGCAACCGAAATGTTTTTTGCAGTGTTGCACCACACGTGGTTTGATTGAATGCGCGTAAAAAAGGTGGCGGTGCTGTTTTGTGGCTTTTGCAATCTAACCCTTGAGTTTACAAGCCGGTTAGTGTTCTCTGAAAATGAATCAAGCTTCAACTCGTTATACCGGTGTGTGACAAACGGTTTCCTATAGGTAAGGCAGCAATTTTTTTCTTCCCTTCAGAACCTTTTAATGAAGAAAAACATGTATCCACTGGCCTGAAGTGGAGAGTGATACTAGTGATACTCCGGAGAGTAGGTTAATTTCGTTATTATAATACTTGTGAAATTTCGACTGACACATACCACAGTTTTATTGGCCAAAGCGTTCTCCTGGTTCAGGGCTAGCCTTGATGACAAGCGATTCAACAGATGAAGCGACTGAAATTATGATAGAACCAATATCAAGTCAAGTTATCACCATCCCTGTGCACTTGCTCAGTTTCCCAGAGAAGAACTTCGTCTGAGACTACATCCGAGGAAAGCTGAAAACAAACTGATAAAGTGTATTTGTTGCTCATCATCCTATATTTCGCCTCCAGAATTTTAATCAGCTGTCCAACTTTCTTGCGATTTGTGTTTTGCATTCTGTCCCTATATTCTGTTATGGGATTCCGTGTATTCATTTTACGGACACCTTTAATTTGCCAGAAAAAATGTGTCGCACTCAACACAAATGAGAGATTTTCAAAATGAATTCTGTGAAAAACGCGAAATGCGAATGGTAAGACTGTTTAACTTCGGCAATTGGTAACAACGTTGTGCTGTTGCTGCGTTACATTACTATTCGATACCAGGAAACAAAGTCATTCTTACTTCTCGGTAATTTGCATTTTTGCTCCAATACACCGTTGATTCATTTACCGGTAAAACCATGTCTAATGATAGACATATCCGGTTTGTAGTCCCTCTTTATCAATGTCATTTGCGTCCGGAAATCAGAGTGATTCGGTCTCATCAATCATGGCCGCCAAAGAATTCGATTAGCATAACCAATCATCTCAAACCTTCCGGCATGTCCGTTGGGCAGATAATTTCAAATTCACAAATGTTTCCTAACTCTCCAATATATTTTCTATTCCAACATTAGTTGTAACGTCGACTGAAAACAACAATGTTTCTGATCTTGCTTCACAATGGACTTTGCTGAAGTTATAAATCATTCGATTTCTGGGTTCCAGTAGTTCTTCCAGGGGCGGCATAAAAAACCAGACAAAGTCTGGTGGATGGGACACATATCAAAGTAATTGCTATTGTTGCCTTCAAACATAAGCAACTGACGCGAGTGACACTACAGAGAAGTCCGTTTCTTTTGGACGCAAAAGAATCCTGTGCCAACCGCATGGGCAGATACGCATACACTGCTGAAGATGTCGTAGCACCAGTCATCCCTATAAAACTCTTGTTTACAGGTTCACTAATTCCGGTTACCGTTTAAAGAAAACCTCAAACCTGTACAGAGAAAGGAGAGCAGTACAGGAGTGGTGCTAACCCAAGTGGATGTTGAAAATCAATAATTCTTGCTCAAGTAGAACCTGTCTCAGTTTATTCAGCACTGACTCGTCGAATTCCGGCATCCAGGGTGTTTCATTATTCATCAGAAAAGCGAATAAAGTTCTGGGATCAACGGAGTAACATGTGACGAACGAGTGAATTTAAACTGAAGATACCGGTTTTCGGTGAGTTGTTTGACCAAAGGCCACCTTCTGTCTCCTGCATACCTCAAATTAAACATATCCTGATTTCGACCGCGGAATTACAGTTCATTTCACTTTGACCTTCTAAATGGTGGCCCGGTTTATTTACATCAAACGAAGGGCCAAATGGCAGTTTTACTTTGTTATATATTCTCCTCTAGAAGAACTTTGGTGAAGGCCCTATTCCGTAGGGCGAGATAAATTTCAACTCACGATTAGCCGTACAAAGAATAGTTTCCGAAACCAACTCTACCCTACCAACTTTACTCTGCTATCTTGAATGTTTTGTCCAACCACAGCATGAGTGAATCTAGAGCAGACCCAGTTGCCACTTGGGACTACAACTGTCTGGGATTAAATGTTCACAAGCATTAACCGGAAACTAGCAGACACTCTTGATCACAATCTTCTGGCAGCACAACCATAATAATTCAGTTCACCTTGATTCTGAAACTTTAAACTAAATTAAATTCGAAGAGAAATACTTCCTCAAGGACGTCGCTATGCAGTTTCAGGGAACAGGCCATCGTTTCTTTTCAAAGAATGGAGAACATTTTCGGAAATATCTGATGCTTCGTATGAGACAACAGTCGGGAGTTGGTCAAAGAATGTTGAGTTGAATGTCATTTGGTCCAGCCTCATTCATCATACCAAAGCGATTTAAACATGACAAGGTGAAGATGACAAGACGAAAGGCTTCCGAGGACCAGTCGAACGAATCAAATGGCGCAGCTTACGGACGTTGCCAACATTCTTTGCATCTTTCCTTTCTTTGGCCTTTCGAGTCCACTCAGTGTCTCGGTCTGCGCGGACACTCAGTTTCACCTGGCGTCGAATGATGCGTCGTTTTGAGTTGTGAGTGATGTCAGGAGGAATCTGTCGCCGGGTCTCTATCAATGTTTAGTTATGGTTGGCTGTGTTGCAGACAGAAGTTCTATCTTTGAATAGTACTGTGAATAGCTGTTCTCGATGTGGGACGGTCGGGCAGGCGTTCGAGGAGTGGGTTGTGAAAGTTTCATTTGATTTCTGGGTTCACTAACTTCTCAGTGAGCAAAAGAGGTGTGCATGTTTTACGTAGACATGGAAGGCGAAATGAAACACAACAGTGTACAAGTTCATAGTCAGAGTCCACGCTAGTGTTTTGGAGTTTGTGGCAGGCAGTGATATACTCTCGCCGCGGGTACCTGACAGTGGAGCTGCCTATTGTGCATTAGGGACTGGTTCGGTAATGGGCGCCATATGTCAAGCGAAGTTGGTAGTGAAAAAGAATAGTTTGTGACCAACACACAACTGAAATAGACGATTTTCGTGGTCCGTGTGGTTCGAAATAAACCCAAGACAACCATCCAATCGGTTCGTATGAGACAACAGTCGGGAGTTGGTCAAAGAATGTTGAGTTGAATGTCATTTGGTCCAGCCTCATTCATCATACCAAAGCGATTTAAACATGACAAGGTGAAGATGACAAGACGAAAGGCTTCCGAGGACCAGTCGAACGAATCAAATGGCGCAGCTTACGGACGTTGCCAACATTCTTTGCATCTTTCCTTTCTTTGGCCTTTCGAGTCCACTCAGTGTCTCGGTCTGCGCGGGACACTCAGTTCACCTGGCGTCGAATGATGCGTCGTTTTGAGTTGTGAGTGATGTCAGGAGGAATCTGTCGCCGGGTCTCTATCAATGTTTAGTTATGGTTGGCTGTGTTGCAGACAGAAGTTCTATCTTTGAATAGTACTGTGAATAGCTGTTCTCGATGTGGGACGGTCGGGCAGGCGTTCGAGGAGTGGGTTGTGAAAGTTTCATTTGATTTCTGGGTTCACTAACTTCTCAGTGAGCAAAAGAGGTGTGCATGTTTTACGTAGACATGGAAGGCGAAATGAAACACAACAGTGTACAAGTTCATAGTCAGAGTCCACGCTAGTGTTTTGGAGTTTGTGGCAGGCAGTGATATACTCTCGCCGCGGGTACCTGACAGTGGCGCTGCCTATTGTGCATTAGGGACTGGTTCGGTAATGGGCGCCATATGTCAAGCGAAGTTGGTAGTGAAAAAGAATAGTTTGTGACCAACACACAACTGAAATAGACGATTTTCGTGGTCCGTGTGGTTCGAAATAAACCCAAGACAACCATCCAATCGGGGTTCAGCAGCGCTCAGTCTACATACCACNGCTGCCTATTGTGCATTAGGGACTGGTTCGGTAATGGGCGCCATATGTCAAGCGAAGTTGGTAGTGAAAAAGAATAGTTTGTGACCAACACACAACTGAAATAGACGATTTTCGTGGTCCGTGTGGTTCGAAATAAACCCAAGACAACCATCCAATCGGGGTTAACCAGCGCTCAGTCTACATACCACGGTGTTCATGTCACCAGCAACTACAACAATGTGAAACAGCACCTGGAGCGGCATAGAAACTCTAACAGATTCAGGGCTACACTCCGTTTGGCACAAGCAGAAACAGGAAACATGATGTGATGGACCTAAGTTGCTCGAGATTCGCTCACAGACTTTGCCAAAGGGACCACGCAGGTGCAGTCATCAAAGGGTATCCAATGGAGTAAAGACATCTTAGCTGGTTCGCTCGATGCAATACATACCCTAGAATTACTCAAAGATGCAATTTCTTATTTGGCATTGTTATCCTAACGTAATATCAAACTTAAATTAGCTTGCCAGATGCTTAAATGAATATTCATTTGGCAAATTTTGGACATTTATAATCCTTCCGGTTACACCTTTGTCCAACAAGCGCCT
Source organism: Opisthorchis viverrini (assembly GCF_000715545.1). Classification (NCBI taxonomy): domain Eukaryota; kingdom Metazoa; phylum Platyhelminthes; class Trematoda; order Opisthorchiida; family Opisthorchiidae; genus Opisthorchis; species Opisthorchis viverrini. Next base: position 290,916 of record NW_008751893.1, on the reverse strand, counting down.
TTGTCATTCCCTCGCCCTTGGGACTCTCAAACTAATACGCTTAGTGTTTTCTCCTGTCATGTTGTTGAGATGAGCTCTTTTTCGGTTTTAACCAAAGTAACAGCTCAGCAATTTAGCCAAAATTCATAGTTTCAGTGTGCATCAAGTTATTTTCAATAATTCCATCTATGGGACATCTGCTTTTACTGTCATTTTTCGTGTGACGAAAACTTGGTATGTATTTGTGAAGTCTGGTTTATGAAAGTTGCTGATTTCTTCAGCCAAAGTCAGTATTGTGGGTGACAGTCTGAAAGCTGGTCATGATATTCACTGGTACTACCGGAGTTTCTAGTATTAAATACGTCCACACTTGTCAGCAGGATCGCGTGTGGGAAACTGCCTGGAACTGTTTACTGAACGGCAGTGTTACTTATTATTCTGAGCCTGACATATGTGACGTAATAAGAACGAAATCATCATAGTTGGATGAACCCTTGATGATGTAAGCACACTGTTGTGTCATTTAGAATATTTCGTAAGAGAGTCTTCGTAGACTAATACATTTCACCTAATCAAATAACTGGCGACGCATCTGGCGAATAACGGTTTTCTCAAAATATCCCAGGCAATGTTCACCCTCACACGTCAGGTTAGAGTAAATAGTGTACGTGGATTTCTTTTCTCACGCGCCGTAATCCCAAGAGGGTGGTTTTCGTTCACCGTAACTTGGTGGTTTTGGGAACGAATGATTTGACAGGATGTTCAGAATGTTTGTATGAGAATAAAATTCTTGCGCTGCTCATTTGGATAGCCACCAAATGAGGAGAACTACTTGGTGTTCCATTGACAATGTGCACTGCGCCTTGAAAACTTAGCAACGTGCACTAAACCTGGTTGTGATATTTATCACTGTTGGTTATATTTTTGAGGCAAAACCGGCTTGAAAGATGCATCAATTAAAGAAAATGTATACTTGTTGGTCCCTTCTAAATACAACAAGTAGCGCGTTTCCCATTCTGGTAATTCGAAATCGAGGCATCTGGTGGAACAATTTGCCAAAGAATTACGGTTTTCGTTAGGGGTGTTTTCGGGATACAATTTTGTTCCTTTCACATCACTCTCGTTTGAACGGTCATCCTTTTGTTCTAGCATAATTATTCTTGTGAATCCAAACCAAATGGATGCACTGAACTCGAATTTCGCTCTTATTAGAGCTCATCAGCAGTGCATATCCAATAGCCTTTTGGGATTTAAACCCCTGACATCGGACATGCAATGCGAGCGAGTTACTACTACTCCACCAACGCACGTTGGAGGTATCTGAATTTTTACATATGAACAGGCGAAGTGGTTCATGCTTGGGCGATGTGATCGGTGTGCCCGACTCAGCGAACGATCTCTTTCTCGGATAACACTACACACAAGGTTGGTGAAACTGCTGGACAGCCGATTACGGTTCGTTTTCAGGTTGGCGTGGTCCCTGACTCTCCCTCAGTCGCTTGGAAGCAAGTTGGGCAAATCTTAAGAATTACGCTCATCTGCGAATGGGATTTTGTCGTAATGAGAAACTCAACTGAATTCTAGCTACATCTTTCGTTTGTGATATTCATCAACTAAATGCGCAGCAAACAGGCCGCCTCTTGTTTTAGTTGGTATGTTTTTTAGGAGTTTATTACAATTTGGGTTCAAAAAGAACATGAAGTTAACGAAAACTCAAGGATCCGGCCTACCTGATTAGCCACGGGATAAGTGAAACAGATCGTGGACTGTCGAAGAGTATGCAACAACCTTATGAATATTGCCTCTCAAGAAACCATAACGTAATATTCCGAATATTCTGTCAAATAGACCAAAAGACGACAGTTGTCAAACAAAGGAATATGTGCAAATAGGGATTAAGCCGGGATTCATTTGAGTCCCTTGTTAAAACAAAATTGTTTTCTGTTTATCGTCAGTTTTGCGTCACAGCTCTTATCGGTCACCATGCACACAGTCTTCAGTAGGCCAGATAAAATTTGGCTCTATAGAGTTGCAAGCGAAATGATCCATTTGTTATCCTAAATGAAAGCATCTGCATTCCGTCGATTGCGTGCATTGAAAGGTATCCACTCCATTTTCTGTGTTGCAATCATTATAATCTGTTTAATTAACCCCATTAATTTCTAAAAATCATTGTGACTAATAAAGCCGCTTGGAAAGAATAATATGAGGCATGTGTAATTACTAGTATATGGTTAAGTTCCCGCTTCGTTAGTGTGAGCGTTTCCATTTAAAAATAAGAGACACGAGGATTGCATTGATAATCAACAGTTTTACATCAAGTCAGTTTATGTGGGACTCTCAAAGCTTCTGAATTAACGCAAGAAACACTAAAATTTGTTTTATCAATTTGCACAGTGCTCCTTCCGGCAGACCTGAATTGAAATTTAGCACTGGTTAGAGCTGTGCCTGCTTCGGTCTTGTCAGGGCGCGCCCAGACAGAAGAAAAAGTACATGTGCAGAGAGTGACGCATCCCCAAGGTCACCATCGGTTCGGCACGTCCGGAAAGTAGGTGAGTTGGCGGCTCCCACCAAACATGGCCTAGCAACACACGGCCAGCGTAGTGGGCCTGAGATTGCTCACGTCCGGGCCACCACCATTGGCTGTACGGAGCGAACAAGTGAACGACCATATTCGGCCTATTAGTCATCCTACATATTTACGCAGACGCTCTGTATGTTTTGTCCTGGCAATACAGCCGTGACACCAGTTCTCTGTCTTCTCCCTATCGCGTAGTCTGGCAGGCTCATTGCAGGCGTAACCCATAGCTCGGCCACCGCACAAGACACAACACTGGCAGACGGGTGTTCACGATGGCACTTTCATCCGAACAGATGCAGTCTCTCCTCAGACAGCAGCAGCAACTGTTTGAGCTGGCGCAGTTGAAGCTCAGCGAAACATTCACTGAAAAATTGTCACTTCAGAAGCCGATTAGCCAAACTATTGAGGCGTCCACTTCGGTGATCGACACGATGCTCAACGCGATCCCCGAATTCCATTTCGATCCGATCTCATGCATTGCTTTTGATTCTTGGTTTAACAAGCATGAAGACTTTTTCGGACTGGATCTTGGAAGTAGAGAAGATTCTTGGAGAGCAAGACAGTTGGTCAGGAAAATTTGAGTGGCCGAACATGAACGCTTTTCGAACCACATTTTGTCACGAAAACCAAGTGATCTGACTTTCGATGAAGCCGTTAAGGATTTATCGTCAATCTTTGGAGAACAGGCTTCCTTGTTCAGCCGTCGATTGAATTTGAGCAAGAATGCTTCTGAAGACTGAGCTACATACGCGGGCAAAGTCAACAAGGAGTGTGAACGTTTCAACCTCCGAAGCATGACAGAGGATGAGTTCAAATGTCTTATATTTGTGTGCGGGTTGACGTCTCCTGAAGACACAGACGTAAGAACAAGAGTCCAGCGCCTGATGAATCTGAAACGTGATACCGTCATAATACAAGAAAGTGATCCCAGCAATACTGTTCATGCGATTAGGAAGCATACTGTCCCTCAGGGTGACAAGAAACCACACTCGGCATGCTGGAAATGTGGTGAGTGGCATTTCGTCAATTTTTGTCCCTTCAGAAGACACCGCTGCAGCAGGTGCTCCCGTATGGGACACAAAGAAGATCGGTGGCCTGGCGAGAGAAGGCAAGCACTCAGGGGGCATTCTCGAAATAGAACTTCCAATTCCAAGCTTCCGAAGGCTCGCGTTGGTCTGGTCGCTCATCAAAACCCACACGCAAACAGGAGGAAATACGTATCACTGCGTATTAACAGCAAACCTGTTCGTCTCCAGCTGGACATGGCATCAGACATTACGATCATCTCAAAAAGAAGTTGGAAATTTCTTGGCAGCCCAGCATTAACCAGGACCAAACAAGTTGCACGCACTGCATCCGGAAGTTTACTGAAACTCTCTGGTGAGTTCAAATGTTCCATGACTCTTGATGGTATCAATGTAAGTGGCATTTGTCATGTGTCCGATCGTGCTGGATTGGATTTGTTAGGATTAGATTGGATTGACAAGCTAAACCTTTCGGACAGGCCACTGAATACCATCTGTTACAAGACACAGGCGACAAAAGCAAACATATTCAAGAAGCTGCCAACAGGTCTATCCATATTATGTTTGAAATATCATTCAAACTGAGCGATTCCCAGGCGACGCAAACCTTCAGACTATGCAAAACAGCACCACTAATTTTGCCATCATCTACCATGCGAGTCGATGCTGCCTGCACCATGACACCTTCATCCTTCGGTTGAAGTGAGAAGACATGTAACATTAGTCGTTCAAAGCACATCCAGGCTAAGTATTTGCTGCCACACAAAAGCTCTCCCTTTATATGCACTTCTGATGCTAAAATTAGTCCAGGAGCAATGTACAAACTTACCAGTATCACTACTATATGTACTTAATAGGTTATGCAATAACAAGAGTATAACTCTTCTCCCGGCTATTTGAGGTTTGTATTTTATTGCATGACACGAGCAACCCGACCTGTGCTTATGAATTAATTAGAAGGAGAAGAATATTCTGCTTTTCTGTCGCACATCGCATATCATAACTAATATCCACGAACGACACTTTTTTGAATAAGCCCATGGACTTTTGTTATTTTCCAGCGCTACGCTGTGCTAATATTTTTACTTAGGTACTGAGTAAACTAACAGCTAAAAAAGATAGACACCGTAAAAAAATCCAGGTATGTAGTTTCTGGATGAGTTTTGAGAAGCTTTACTTTGAAATTATATTCACACTATGGTTCGGAAAAAAATAAAAAAAGCCGGTCTTCTCTGGTCTATGGATGGCAAGTTTCAAGGAAAGAGTTCTAGCAAAGTATCTTCCAAGGCAAGGTTTCCATAAAGGTTTTCTTTTCGCCACCAGTAAACATGCATTTATACTCGAGATAGTCTGATATTTTGTGAAAGAGGTTCAAACAGGTTGATGTTTTTCAAAGCTAGTAAAATTTTGCAAACATCTAGTAACTTTCTGTAGCCTTAGATAACGCACCGGAAAACTAGTTGTCTCTGAAGTCATTTAATGTAGGTTGTGAAGAAAAAGTTTCTACGCCACAAATGAAAGCAAGAACATGAACTTATGCTATGTTGGACAGATCGTGGTATTCCGTTGTGCTAACAAGTTTTAACAAGTGCTAACAAGTTATCATCGACGTACGTGTTTTAAAGGTGGTTATACGAACTCAGTGGGTAGTATGATCGTAGGTTCATTTAAAGCATGGCTTTGTTTTCTACGCTTTTGCTTTAGCAAATTGCTGTTTCTTGATTGAAACTGTCCAAACCGCTTGTTATGGAAGATGGACTGGTAAGGATTTTGGGATGCATCCTTTGGTGGTATTGATCTCAGTAGTTGTGTTGCAAAGTTTTTCATCACCATTAAGGAATATGTCCCGACTGCATGGTGCTGAGTGCTCGCTGAGTGCGTCTCTTCAAACAGTGGCGAAACATACACTGGTGCCACATCGGACGTACCACTGTGGATCTCACAGGAAAAGAATTACTGAACTTCCAGCTCTGGTTCAATCGATAGGAAACCCAGCTAAACAATTATCGAAGTAGTCACAAAATTTACCATTTCCGTAAATAATGAAGGCGAACAATCATCACCTGCGCACACGGCACACAGCACGTACAGGGTTTGAAATATTTGCAGAGATTCTGTACATTATCCAGCTATGTGACATGTTACGATCAGCTTGTGCCATATCGGACTCTTTATTTTTAGATTAACTGGCACCTCTTCATTGCACCACGAAACATCTGTCTTTCAATATAGAAGTCTACACATAAAATGCAAAAACTGCACGAAAAACTTAGGGGACCAGTGCTGTTTTCCACCAATCAACTGCCCGTGAAGTGTAAGTGGATTGTCATCGGAACGTTTCGGGTCCCATCGGAAATTATGATCAGACTTTGTGGTAAAATTTAAAGCGGGAACCGAAAAAATTGTGAAATCACTGCAGAATGTAGTCTCGTCTATTGGGATTTTGATGACATTTTGTTGATCATTCCTGTGTAGTATGTCATCTCACGTGTTTGGACTGAGTGTTCTGGACCCAGCTTGATCAGTGTTTCTCCGCTCCTCTTTCAGTGCATCTTCACCTTATAAATTTTGGATTTTCGAAATTTTGCTTGTTCCTTTAGGACATTTTTCCAAGGTTCTCACCCACTTAGGGGACGACAGGGTGGCTTGTCTAAAACCTACAGAAATGTCAGCATTCCGAAACATGATGTACTTAAACGTGCCTACTGTTGGTAGAAAGATGCAGCGCCGATTCGCGTAGCATTTGATTGTGGAAATCAATCTCACTAAAAACTCAACATGTGTGGTTTGTCAGCAACAAAACGATGACGCTCCATAGCAAGGCCTCCTTACAGAAACCGAATTTCTCCCCGAATATGATATGCCTGAGTAGCTTCCGTGGTGGACCCTCAGGTCAGGAATTTTGTTTGGTTACTGATGGCCATATAGCTAGGTTTTTCAATTCATCTGATGTGACCACCAGTACAAGATAGGAAGAAATAAATCCGAGTTGGTTTCGTATATTTGTCGTCTAGAGTCATTACTGCACACTGCTCTCCTTGGACGTAATATGTGGTCAGACTGACAGTAAGTGATAGAGTCCTAAAGAGCACAACATTTATTGAAATGGTCCACTGGAACACATTCTGAAGATGTTTCACCGTGTATCATAGACTAAAATTTAGCGTCGCAATGTGCCAACGAGAATTCTATGGGGCGGAAACAAAGCGCACATCAAGACAATATCTGAAACACACAGCGGAACATTTGGCTCAAACAAGTCTGTACAGCGGTGGTCGACATCTTATGCAACATTTGTGGTGAATAGTGTAGAACAGAGTAAGAATGACGACATTTTTGTGTGCCTGAGTAAATAGTTCATGGTCAGATACACAGGATAATTCCCCACAATAAGAACAGCTCGTGCGTGTTGAGCTCGTGCTCAGTTACGCTTGTTGCTTTAGAAAGTTACACCAAGTGACTTTGTGCTGACATCAGTTGTCAATCTAATTTTTTTGGTTGCTACACTCCAGCGTGAATTCCAGCCTATTTGGGAGCAAGTGCTTCGCGAAAATCAGCCTACAGGTGAGGCAATCACAGACGTTTCAGCAACCATCTGTGTTCGCTTCCGGTGAAGCAAGCTAGATTAGCCAGGTAGCATGTTTCGATTACTATTTCAGTAGAGAAGTAGAGCGTGTTAATAAAATTTTCAAGTGTATAGGTTGAAACCGCAACCAAGAAGCCAGCCACGAAAATTATTCACTACTCACTCATCTTTCGAAAAGTGAATCAATGCTGATGATAGTGCATAATTAACGGGGCGACGTTTTGTTCGAAAATGGGGAAGTTCGTACGGATGACTGCTCTTGTAAGTTTCCTCCAATGACTTAAAGCATAGAAAGCCTTCAAATTAGAAAGCTGTTTTACCAACGGAGATCCAAAAACATTGGTTCAAACCTATGGGTTTTGCTCACACAATATAAGAACAAAACGCACCAGCGTGAAGTAATCAGATCAAGTGGACAGGATCCCACTGTTCATCCGACTAAAAAACGGGCAAAATGTGGCGTGATTTGATGACAAAATAATTATTCTTTCACTTCTTTCCGTTATTATCAAACGTTCATTTTAACGTATAGGTTCACAAGAAAATTATGCAGAATTTACTTTATCATGAAAGGTTCTAAATAACCAGCGGTTCATAGTCCGAAAGTAGCATTCTATTTGACCACGAAAATTTCATAAACATTCCTTTCTAAATGGGAAAAGTATCGGCAGAGTTTACTTTACCTGTGGCCACAGATGTTAGGTTTCTTAAGATCCCGACCCCGGATAGCGAAAACAAAATTTCCTCAGTTTCTCTTAAGAAGTAGTCAGCCCTAGGTAAAATAGCCCTGCCATTCCGTGTTTACAACCGATAGGTTTTACGTCATTTGGTCACCTGAGTAAGTCTACTGCGGCTGCTAATTACAAAACAGCTTAGTCGGTTGGATCTCTGTATATTTGAAAATAATATTTAGTCGGTTTGGAGATACTGGGTAACTTGGGCATGCCGCCTGGTTGTTTGTCTGTTTGCTGACCTTTGTAGCTGCATTTCAAACAGTTCGTCTTTAGTCGAGGAGATATCTTGGATGCCAGATTAGGTGGATAAACTGCTCCTTTTTGCAACTCAAACGAGCATTTAATATCCCTAACGGGCAAGTCACCTCGGCATAGTATTGCTTTTGCTCATTGTCAGGTGAACTGAATAAAAAACCACCACAAAAAATAGGCAACCAATGCTAAATAAAAGAAAGATAGTTCTTGCATCCCATCCATTCACTCTGCTTGTGTATAGATATCGTAGTACGTTGTGGCACATTCCCTAGATAACAGGAGTGATTGTTCTCGGCTGTCGAACCATGACCGCCAATTTGGAAGTTGCCATGACAACCACATATATGGACGCAGTTGCTCTGTGCGAATGTCTAGTGAGTGGGCTTGGAAAAGTTGGATTTGGTTTGCAGTTTATGTTTCACAGAGAAACGGTTACGTGTTATAAGCGATTGTCGCATATTGCGCAATGCAATAAAATCTCCAATAAGTGCCCCGTATGGTAGGGACATCCAGTACTTAGGAACAAACTAAAAATTTGAATATGTTCAGCGATGAATTTGTTTCAGTAAGGCTGAGGAGCCAAAGATTCGTTCCAAAGTCACAGTAAGTTGCCACATGGCGTATTGTCCCTCTTGATCCTCTCCCTTTTCTCACTCTTATTTACGAAGGTGGACTTGAAAAAGTTCCAGTCAATGCCATTTATGTTTGGGTCGCCCATGATCATATATCTTCTGGCAGGTGAGAATTCAATCAGCCAAACAAAATCGACCATATTAGAACGGCCTCCGTTAAAAATACTGGCCCATCTGCTGTGATGTGAGGTCGTTAAATACACAAAGCACAATTACTCTATTAAGACATACTATGCTTAATGCATCTATGAGGTATGTAGACCGTCACTGTTCAGTTTGCTTACATATACCGTTCCATTTTTCCGGAAAGTTTGTTTTGGTGATTGGTCCAGATAGAACCTTAAACGAAATGTTGATCCATGCTAATGTACAAAAGAAACATCAAAATATAATTTCCAGTGGAATTTCATTCCAAGACATCTCGTTAAGATGCCAATTTGTTGGCGACCTGAAACATTTGTGTATAGTTGACAGTGATGTGTGTACAAAACTAAACAATTTGAGAAGTGGAAAGATAAGGATAGCGTGATGTGCTCAAATGTACCAATTTTAGCAATTCGGTGAAATATTTGCACCTATCGGAATGCAATAAAAGGTAGACGGTTTCGCACCGCATCTTTTGAGCTGAAACTAAACCCTAGTTTGTCGAGAAGCTGTCTGTGACCACACAATGGGTAAATACCAAAATGTAAATTGCGTTTTGCATAGTACAACCTCATCGCATTCAATTATATTTATGAGCGTCTAATGGGTACATGATAAACTTACTGAACCCTTGTCCTTACATCATTTTGCAAAGTAAATCTTTTGACATCAGTCCTCTATCAGATTTTCGATAGAATTCAATGTTTTACAGAAATCCAATGTAAGTTCTTTCGGAAGTCTATCTTTTGACATTCTTTTTTATTTGGTCCGTAAGCAGTCGCTCGATAACCGAGGATATAATTCGGCTACGCGTATAGACACGTGTCGATGTTGCCGGTTATTTTGTTCAACGATTTATAGATTTTGTCGAAAATCACTGAAATACGTCTGATGAATTCATTTGCCTTTCTCACATCTGAGGAAGCCATATCGAATGCCTTACGTAGAAATGGAAATTCAATAATGTGTTGCACAGGTCCTGGTAGCCCATGGGGAATCTAGTAGGGCTTTACCGTTAACAGCAGCAGGAAACGCCTAATACACCTCCGTGACAGTGGACTGTTCTGCACCACTAGACGTCTGGGTTTTCATATATAACCCAATGAATAAGTGAATCATGACAACAGCGTTGTGACCATGTGAACACGACGCCTAGTGGGCATACTGGATGCTTCGTAACGACACAGGGTTAGTAAAACCATATTTTTCCAATTTGGTTTTCAAATGCTTTATGTCGGTCCGTTTCTTGTAAAATTTTCCTGTACTCGGTGAGTTCCTAGATAAGTTCCTAGCGCACCGAATGGTTTTATTTCAGTATACGGAGTGCCACTGGGTTTGGGTCGCCGAGTAGTTCACTCCGTGGATTTTGTTCCGAACAAATGGTTTCTATTTATGTACAGACGACCTTACGTTGACTTCCGACCACTGAGAAGATACCGTACATTTGTTGATCGACCAATACCATACCTTAGATACTAAAGATCGCTCATGTTAATTAAGGCTTTCAAAATTAACCAAAAAATGATAGCAGTCTAGATAGTATTGATTCCTGTGACATCATTATTCTGTTTCAGCACGGGTTAATCACATTGTGTGGCAACTGCTCCTGGCCTAAAAATTAGGAGTTCAAACTGCTGTTCGAGATGTCGGAGCTGTCTGAAGCTTTATGAGCTGCGCACTGTTGACTATTCTGAGTAGGGATGAGAAAATCCTAAAACTATTCTCGGATTGTCGGCATATACTGTTGTTACCTACTATGCAAAATCTCGATTGAATGTCAATTCTCGTATCGTCTGTAATCTAAATCAGACCTCTACAATTTCTAGCAATTTATGCAAAGGTTGTTCTGTTTTAGTTTGTTCGAAATAACAGCTTTACGCAAGGTTCTTTGCTGTATCTCACACAATTTTGAACGTTATTATAGTGACACGGAAAATCAGGACAGGTTGGTGAACAAACATCCGGATGAAAAAGAATGATCTCGCTGATAGTACCTTGCTAACCGGATTGAAAAGTGTTTATTATCAAACGTTTCTGAGAAGAAGAACCACAGTTTCAGTATGACTTAGTAGCGGGATGGCAGTGTATCGCAAAATGTAACTCGAAACTCTGAGTGATGATCCTCCCCTGAGTTCTCAGCCCCACTGTCTTCATAGGTTTATTTCAAAACAAACATGGATATGTTGGCCTTCATTATTCGACTTCCGACATTCACTTGTGGTTTCCAAAGCTCTGTACTATAGGCTTGGCTAGTATCAGTCAGTCTTCATCGAGGTACATTTTCTGCGTTCATATTCCCCAGGAAACTCGCCATTTCCAGCTCTAAAACCGAATTTGTTGCGACCTTTCTCGCACCTTTGAAGTCCGGAAGCCAGAAACGTCACTCGAAATGTTGCGCCAAATAACACTTTTTACTCCTGCCCTCATCCAGGCCCGTTTGATTTCTCGACTCATTAACGAAAGTGAGGATTCGCTTGATATCCTTCTAGTATATTCGTGAAGACATCGAATCCTGCTGGCTAATTTTGATCAAGGTCGATAACAACGTAACTGTGGACTGTGGAATGAAATCGCCACCCACTTTGTTCGTGTGCATTGCCCATGTTGCGTGCAGCTCGAGGCAATTATACATTGAATGAATGAAGCGTCCAAGTGGCGTCCGCATTTTTTCAACGCAAAGCACGATGTTTCTAGATTTCTTTGCATGCAAAATTTACCAAAAGTTAGTGGGTAAATGTTTTTGGATACGGGTTTTGAGTATCTGGATTGTTCAGTTTAGAAGAACACAGGAAAGATTGACAAAATTGGTTGACCAATTCCGTATCCCATCTGGTGATACACTGAGAGAGTTTAGGAAATGCCTCAGACTTTAGCCTGTCTTTTAAATTGCATGCCCGAATATTAACCAGTTTGCAGCAATCAGACGCTTTAGATTAGGGATTCCCTTCACTCTAAGCTGCAACAGTTTAGTTACTTGAGAACTGTTTCGGTTGAATTAATTGGCACGGACTGGTGTCGATACTACTTAGAAGTAAGAATGTACACAATTACCTGATTTCAATTGCGATTTTAAAACAATTATGCACGAGAACGATGTGCTGAACATATTATATTTTCAAATTATTCTGACAGCGCCTACTTTGCTTACGGCATCTCCAAACGGCTCTTAATAACCTTAAAAATATCTCCCAAAAAGCAGAAAATCCTTGCACAATTGTCACTAATAATGGTGTAAGAAAATAATTTTGACATGACTCTTTTTAACTTATGATTTTTCAGTAGAACGCTCACCACCAAAGAGAGTTTATCCAGGACACCTCTCAATGAAGAAACCGATTTGCCATGGCGCCGCAAACTTTGCCGCTTGGTCGTTCGGCAAAGTCACACTATTGAAAGAGACTTGAAAATGCTTGCAATTCCGGTCACGTTACCCCCTTAAGCAGACCGAAATTTTCAAAGTTCCTTATAACAGCACCACTACATTTGGCATTTAATTTCCATCTAACGAGGGTGCTTTAAAATTTTTACAAGCTAAGTTGAGCTTCGCAGATATATCCGGTGGGCACTACTTGCTATATATGCAGAGCAAAACAACTGAAATTCCGGTAAGTAATAAGTTCCAATTCTGGTATTTCATGTGGCAAATAATGTAGCATGTCGTTCAAGGTTGCCTACTCTACCATTTCGCTTCACTTTATGTAAACTCACCCACCGGATGAAAGGCAAGATGTTCGCTTAGCAGCCAAGCTAATTAGCCCGATTATCTAGGCTATCCTTTGTATGAAACAGTATATTCCTGCCTCTTCAAGGAGAAGTAAGGATCGTCTAATGCGATTGAGAAGAAACCGTGGGAAACTATCAAGCCATTGTTTAGATATTGACCATTATCGGTGCATAGGTTACTCGAGCATTGAAAATTGTTGAGGCCACGGGATATTTACGTGCGCGCTTATCGTAGATACTATGCGTTCAGGTGTGGTAAGTTTTTAAAATGCACCGATATTGTGGAAGGAACAGTTCTTCAGGCCTCGTGCCACCTTGGGTGCTTATTCTTTCCTTGAAATTGCAGTGAAAGCAAAACATACCCTGTCATGTTGCGCATACACCATATACTTTACGCACGTGTCGTTTTACGATAGATACAAATCGAGCATTTTAGTGGCACAGACATGGGGAACGAAAAAATTAACATTTCTTATCTGGTTACCTTCGTCGACTGTATATTTATTCTAAAGTTTGAATGATGTTTGACGACAGTGTTTCGACAAATAATACGCTAATACTAGTTAATCGGAGAACGCATATCTACTATACGAGCATGGATAATGCTGCTTGTAATGTGTTGGAATATTGGTAGCTTGGGTGCATTCACTGGTAGTCGATCAGGTGACTGTTCATCTGTACGCCACGCTTGGCGACTGATTGAGAGATGTGTCATCACCATACTAACCAGTTACCAAGCTTGGTGTGGAGAGCAATGGCCACCCGACCATTACCAATGAATAACGCAGTTTTCTATAGAGGAGAATGTTGGTAGCTCAGGTAGCGTAGATGGTCGTTGGCTTGTTCTCTGAGCTGGGCAATTTGGTTGCAAACGTTTCATTACCAATCAAAGTGACATCATCAGTGCGTAGTTGTGCGTAGCGGTGGGTTAGTGGTTGTGCACACAACTACGCACAGCCTAAGCACAATACGCACTGATGATGTCACCTCGATTGGTGATGAAACGTTTGTAACGCAGTTTACCCATGGTTTATCCATGGATTGATCAGATAAGTTTCCATAAGGGAAGCAAATACATTGAAAAAGCACAGAGGCACTGTTAAGCTGCTCTATTCTTGTTAGGAATAATCTCATGAAACTCCGGATACTTTCGACAATACGGAGGAAAAGGTGTTTCTTGGGTTTTCAGCACAGATTGGTATCACTTATAGGATGAAATTAGCTCGCGCAACCAAATTCTATGGATAACCAACGAGAATCGAAATGAAGATATGAAAACCGACGAATTCCTGATGAAATTTCGTGGAGGATTCGGGCAATCAGTTCCTCAGCGCGTGTGCCATTCTTACTGCCTAGTCGACGAGAATAGTTTCAGACAGGATCAAACAGAGAATAACGCGAAACACAAAAACATCGAATTTTCGATCATACTGCTATTTGGTTATTCTAAGGAACTCGGGGTTTGGCCGATCACCGCAGTAGCAATCGCTTCCCCAGTGGAAACCTTTTTATCCGACTACTACTGATGGTTCGTAGTCGGAACACGATCGGTGTGTTACACTGTTAGGGGCAATTCTTCTTAAGATTTCACCCTACTAGATTGTCAGCTGATAAACGGGCATTCAAGCCTTTGAGACTGTATACTTCTTGGTATTTCTTCCCCAAATGTTTACAAAAAAGAACGCTGAGGAAACAAATAATTTTCTGACGAATAAAGGGAATCTACTTCACACAGAGTGTACAATGCCAACGCCAGCCCAGGATTGATTGTTGCATAGTGGTTGCTTCAAAAAGCCGTTCCAATACATTTGATATTTACAAACTGAAAGGAATGGGATACGGATAAACAATTATGTGCTTTATTTTATGATATGACGATTTGAAAACATAACACCTAAAGCTTGAATTTAAATTTAAAGGCATAAGTTTTGTCCTAACCATTTGACTTTACTGTTGGGCTAACCATCCGTGAAGCATCAGATTATGAAACAAAGCGGAGCGCTTGTAAAATAAATACCTTGGATCTGAAGCTGACAATACGTTTACGTATAGTGGTCACTATACAAAAGACAGCTCGCCGCCTCATCGGAGCTCAAGTATCGAGGTCACATGAGTCACTCGTCTCCTTTCAGCCATTCGCTACATAGTCACTTGTAATTAAGTGTAGAATAGCTGTAATCTGTGCTGCTCACTGACACTTCAATCCTTCTTGCATAAATACTGTCATATGTTACAATAGCAAATATCAAATGCTCCCCGAAATTTCCGATTGTTATTGATAAACTTGCGTACTTTGACGCAGTCCTCCATTTATAAAGACATTCTAAATGATGAAATACCGTGTCGCTTGTGTGTCTCTGCATTATACTCCGCTGTTTAGTTTTGAACCTATCCAAAGTATCAAATTTAAAAGACTGACACTTCGTTTCAGTTAAAATTAGTACATGACCAGACTAGACGTGTTTTCAGGTAAAAGAACGTGAAGCCATCAGATAAATCCAGCCCATTATATATCTTTGTTTTGTGTGTGAGTATCTAATGATAAATATAGTAGATGTAGAGATCTGAAAGCAATATGCAAGGTGAAAGATCTAACCTTTTTAAAACAAACGTGAGTGCGTTTACCGTGGTTGCATTCAACGAATTCTTTGACGACGGGAAGTTTGGTTGAATCCGTAGTCAATCAAAAGAAGCAAGGGGATTAGTATCCCCAAGAAAGCGAAACAAATTCCGAGAATTTCGCCTGTTTTGGGAGCAACATGAAAAAAGTGAAATTGGATGAACAAGGATTTGAAATTCATAGACTAATGTGCGCAGAGTTGTGCGATTTGTTTGCCATACGCAAACGTCTGCCAAAGTATGCAAGTAATTGCGCACATCTGCCTCAGTGAGCTGGAGGATTTTACCAGGTGTCTGTAATCCTTCAGTACTGCTGAGCGCCATCTTCTGAACAGTTCAGTTATGGTGATTTTACGGTGGACTTTTATGTCCGAAGATTTAGCTGATTTCATTACTCGCTTTCTGATCCAGGAGTAAAACTCTGTTAACGCTCCTCAGTGGATTTCAGAGGACCCATACACACCACTGTTCTTAGACCGCATAGTAGTCCTACTAACCCACATTTAAGAATGAGGCCGTCAATACACACTGGGGTCATGCTCGCCTGAAGACGCCAATGCACGACTCCCAAATGGCCGTTGGTCCAGAAAATTCACGAAAACCGTGACTTCAGGATTCACTAGAAGTAACGGATAATTAGTGCAATAACCCAATATATACGATTATCCATTCATTAAGACAGGTTTCGGGAAAGAATGCGATATTTAGTGTCGGCAGAAAACTCTACTGTTTAGGATAACTCCTTCAAAGATTACTGACAGGAATCTTCAAGTGGTCCGATAGTGCCCAAAGTACTGTAGTTTCCGAATGAATCAACAAATATCCAATATTAATGGTGATTTTAGCTGGCGAGTTATTACAATTAATGGGCGCCAAAGCCACTGCTGTGATCTGTATTCATCCAAAGTCTGTGACAGTAAAACTGCTAGAACGAACAATTCTCCACCGCAGGTCTTCAGTGGGCTGTCCCAGTTTATCGTTTTCCATTACGTCAATGAGTGCCACGGGATAGTCAATGGGTAAGGTTAGCCCTAAACCAGGAATTCGATGCCATGCACCATTGATCAGGCAAGTGGGATAAATCATGAGATGATCAACGCCCGTACCAGCGATCACATCTACCAACAGTTTCACAGAGGTGCGAAGGTTCACTCACCGAACGGATTGAGCACCGTGTCCAGGGAAGTTACTTGATGTGTCATGAGGAAGTTTGAGTCAGCTTCCAATTGAATAGTGAATGAAACCAGCCTGGAATGTAGTGAACGACAATAAGGCAGTGTAAAATATGATGGACATATCTGATCGGTGGATACCAAAAATCAAACAGATTTGAACATGATCATTCTTTTTCCCCAATTTATTCTGACAAAGAATTTCTTCCAGATTAGAAATGTGTAATCCTGTAGCACTTTAATATTTGGGTAGGTGAGCTAGACAGATACTTTGTGGTTGACGTGGCATGATTAACTAACGGTCAAAAGTATCGATATGTACGTGATAACGTCTGCGAATTAACAAATGCACACTTTAAGGTCTGAGAAAAAGACTTCCACAAGATTCGGTATGGACTTACGGAATTTATCACCGTTACCATGAATTCACTGGAAAGTGTTCATTTTGATTCAGTTAGGGACATATAAAGCATGGTCGTAAAAATGATCAGCCGTAAAACGCATTTGGCTGACGATAGGCCACCAATTTTGGTTTCTTTCTATCAGGAAAGTCAAATTTCTGTAAGTAACCACAGAATGTCCGAAACATGCTGAGACCTTAAAAATTCACCGAAATCTCTATAGGGAGACCAGCAAGCTTCTAGTTTAGTCAACCGAGCAATCCATTCAGCAACAATCTGGGTCGATGAAAAGTGAAATTCGAATAATGCGAGGTCTCCTGTAACTGGCGCACTTGCTTCTTTTCGGTAAAGCTGTTGTGTTACTTGTTGGCGAGTGGTTTTCTGGTACTAAGGCACTGGAGCGCGGACAGCAGTGAGATATTGCACTTTTGAAATTGTGTCTGGGGCTGTTTGCATGCAAGGCGAAATGCACTGGTTTTAACAAATAAAAAAATTCCGGCAAATCGTGCTTGCTGCCGATAAAATTCTGTACAGTGTATGTCCGCATGCATGAACAGAATGTCAAAGTGACTCACATATGATCCATAAATGAGCTTTGCTGTACACGCCCAGTGGAGTCAGGGAAACCTACTCAGTAGAGGGGCAAAAATAGTACCATCCAATTCATCACCACTTAATATTACTTGTTGGAGGTTTCACTTTTCTTCACCAAACCATTACCTTTTCTACTGTGTACTCTCACTGAGGGACTGAGCAAAGACCTTTGACATACCAGGTAAAAAAGCTTTCACAAGAAGAGACACTGAAACCAATTTTCTGAGGAGTTATTCAGAGTTTTGTCGCATTGACTATTGGGTAAGGAACATATATACCTCCGAGTATGGTTTTTTTTTCCATGGAAGCCCATCATTAATGCTGCACTGACAGACGCTCTAAACTGGTAACGATGAATGTCGATTGGATTCAAGGTGAGGGAACCCGCCGCGATTAAAGTCAAGGTGAAAAAGCCCGCCACCTTCGTTCGCGGGAGTTTCCGGTGTACCTTCACTGACAGTAGCGCTTTAGGCCCTTCGTTACCTCAAAATGATCTACAGAAGTGTCGCCTCAAGAATCTGTCATCAATGTCTTAAATTTAGCCTCCAGTTCAAAATATATGTGTTCCTCTTTTACTTCATCACTATGAGCTCCTTCATTATTCTACGAACAAATAAGGATTAAATTTCGCGCTGTTCTCTATGGCTAAGAAGTCACCTGCCTCTGCTTAGTTTGTGACCCTCGCTTATCACCGTTTATGCACCTGAGGTAACTTACACAGCTGAGGCTATTAATTGATCGTGGTGTGAAATTTCATCGGTCCGTGGTTGAGGTGGACCATCATATATTTTTGCAATTTTTCCAAAAAAATGATAGAATGGTCTTCGTTTAACCCAACAACAGTATGTTTTATTGCACTTATAATAACCCAGTAATCAGTTGCTAACCCACCCAGTTGGATGAATCCTTGAAATATTTCCTTGGGAAAATTGGAAGGCTTCGATGATTGGTCGATTTGAAGATACAATTGCGTTCATGCTATCCACAAACAATTCAAGCCTTTGAAGTGATGCAGCAATCTGCTTTCCAATCTCCACAAGCCAGTCGTGAAACTTTTCCTCCAGTCCCATTTGTGATCGACCATCACACAGATCTGGTGAATGGCTTTTTCCAAACCAATCCGAAGGGCCTATTTCCTGCCTTTCCAGCACGTTTTCACGACTCTGGGGTCCTTCGATCCTGGGCTTGAGTTGCATGCGTTTTGCTGATAAAGGACGTAGATATTTTCGCAAAACGTCCTTTAACTGGGAACCCGAGATGGAAGTTGCAAAGAATAAGTTGATCAGTTGCAACTCAAGTAGATTGGATTTGGAAGTTTCCGCATATTGTTCTACCATATCCGCTCTCGTTTTCCCGTAGTGATTATCAACACTGAAGCCACGTGACATCTGTCCAACTAGAATAGTTTTACGACGGATGTCCTCTTCAGTCGTATTGGTTCTGAAATCATCTTCGAGGCTGCTGTTGCAATGTAAAATGTTTCCTGTGTAGAGCTGCTCTGCCAGTGACAGTGCACACAAATCCTCGTAGAAACTTGATGAAGTGTTCACTAGTGATCTGATGTGCTGCAAAGAGCTGGTCAAACATTGCGCATTTCGCTCAGCGCGCTGAGAGAAAAAGAAGGCAGACGTTAGAATTTTTGTAGGTCAGAGGGTTCTATGGAAGGTGTCAGCGATATACAAGAACAAGAATAATGATTAGGTTTGTGAATTAACTGCTCCAATAACACTGACACTACGAGAAGGATATCTAACTGAGGATTATGAGAGACGTTTGGTGGAACCTGGGTGAATCATCCCAAAATGTGGCTGTGAATACGAAATTTTTCCAGTGTTTAGGAAATATAAAGGCCCTTTCAGGAGTGGTGCATAAAGGAATTATATTTTATTGTACGTGCCTCCTCCTACATCATCATTTAATACCAGAATTCTGCTTGGAGAATTTGTGGGGTGAAACTATATGGAAATTTACAATCAACGCGGATAAACAACAGAGTATGAACTGGTAGAAATTATTGTCTACCAGATTAATATAACCCGTAGGTTGTAAATTCAGCATGCTGTTTAACAACCTATCACACTGGCTTTACTAGTGACACGTAACTACAAGATGGGATTTTGTTTCGTCAGATTCCCTGCTAAAAATTGGGAATATCAGAGGTCTTAGAGTGAAATTGTGAGCTACGTGGCATTTCCTTCTACACTCACAGACTTATCCCGGAAACGGGATGAGGGTTTAGCCCAACTCACCTTCAAACTGTGCTCTTTCTGGGATTGCCTTTGACATTTTTATGGACTAGTGACGACATTAGTGTACGGTCGATTTAGCATCATGCCTACTTTTCTGACCAGTGTCAGGAATCTCTCACCGAAAATTGGTGCTACAAGTATTGATATCCTGATCAATACGCAAAAGTGTCCCACACGGTGCAACACTGATTTAATATGATATAAATGAATGGCTGACATGCTCAACGCACCTCACAGTCAACAATAAATTGTCGTTGAAAGCCTGCTCACGGTTGAAAATCTACAGGTGGCTTGTGGCCTTGTGAAGTTCTGCACGCTAGTCACTGATGCCGATGTAGACTTGGGAGGAATAATGTCAGTGACAAAGTACGCAGAGGCGTGTTGCTTGGAGTTATTATAAACTTGATAGCGTATCATCATACGATACTGTTTGTCAGTCATTTGGCTGTTGCTCTTTTAACCGTTTCAACTACTTTCCAGTATAGCATCACATTTTCCGTTTTCTAATGTGCGTTTTTGGAGTTCACGAAAACAAAGGTCGTTAGATTAGTAACAGAAGTGTAGCAAGTTTTCTACTGGCCATGTGGCTACCAATATTGTCATTTTTATGTCAAATCCCGAAGCAAGTAGCGGTAAAAACGGAAAAATTGTCTTCGTTTGCTTCTTTGTGTTCAACGTTTGGGCCATCAGGAATTCGTTGACCATACACGGTCTGTTAGGCAGATGCGTTTGCATGTTGCGGAAGCCCACACGGTCGTGAGACTATTATGCTTATTGAATTCCTAAAATATGTCCGTTTTGTAGAGCTCAGACACCATGTATCTTGTGCGCCTGGTTTTTACAGGCATCTCTTGACAACAATTTTTTCATTCAGTCATATGACTAAACTTCACCGCGGCGAAAAGAGTAAACAGTGCTACAAAGTAATTCCCCTAGGCTACCCAAATTTGTTAGCATTGGCGGGTTTTACACCTGTCTATCTTATTTCCGTGATTTTTAATTATCAGTCCAATCACTCGAAGGTTTCCTACGGCTAACAGAAGTACCGTTAAGACCAGCTTCGCTTGGCCACCATCCACTCTTTGTTTTTCCGGGTGCTCCAAGCGTTTTATTTGGAGGGGGGTTGTAGCTTTTGAGCTGATGGATTAACTGAATCCTAGAAAGCTGTGTGAAACGACAAATTCCTGCCTTAAAGCAACACAAATACTGACGAGGTGTTTCTCTTGGTTTATTCGGCTTATACCAGAAAGTGCTGCATGCAGATACCTTAAGGAGCTTCAGACTCTGTTATCCATCAGCACGTGTGTTAAATCCTCCAAATCTTCTTGATTAACTTGTCTGGTTCTCTAGTTATTTTCAAACCTGAGTCTTGTTACAACCCACATGAAATAATTGGTCAAAGGGTGAATGTACTTTGGCATACAAGATATGAAATAAAACTGCGTGGTTCTTATCGCACTCAGTTCCACATAATAGTTTTTTGATACTCAACCTATCGGGTCGCTTTACCACACAGTATTGGGGTCGGTCG
>NW_008751893.1:255563-269647 GCF_000715545.1 Opisthorchis viverrini | reverse complement strand
ACGAGGTCGACGGAACAACAGCTGAAATTGAGATTGCCAACAGACTCCAAGAAATAAGATACCCAGTGAGTATGATTGGGCGGCAATTAAGAAGGATATTGGCTCCGGTATCCAGACCCAGTAAGGAATGCAGTGGCACATCAGTCGTTCCATAAAAAACGGAAACATCGGAGGTCATAGAAAGACTGCTGAACTTAGCCAACATTAGAGTGGCTTTCCAGAAGGGGAAACGTTACGCTCAGTTTTAGTTCAGGTGAAGGATCTCCTCTCGGCCGAAAGGACTAGCGACTGTGTGTATAAAAGTAATTGCAACTAAGGTTTACATAGGATAAACTGTCAGGGAATTGCACACTAGATTTGGTGAGCATAAAAGAATAAACTAACCACAAAGAAATGATGAAGAATACCAAACGCCAGTCAAAGACTCAGCGATGGTGGTGCACGCGTTAGACACAGGACATGGAAGAGATCTGGAGGAGGTGGGAGTTTTAAGACGTAGACTGCAATTCACACCACAGCGGCTAACAGCCGAGCATCACAGCGTGAATAGAATCGAGGGTGTGAAACTTGCGAGCGTATGAATAGCGGGCTTAGATAAACCGAGGTTACACGTGAGTGTGTGCGGTTGTCAATGCATGTAGAATCATTAGCAAAAACAGGGTGGGGGGGGGGGGGAAATCCCGACCCCATCCCTATTACTTACAGAACTATCGTGGCACTAGATCATCCACGCAGATGGACGATAAATGCAAACGTGAACCGAACCTTAGCCCGAACCCATTGCCTTAACACTTGGTGACCAACCCTAACACACAAAATCTCTTGGTCGACACCTAAAACAGATTTAACTTGACTTAGATTATTAGTTCTCCTTCAGCCCTAAATATTGACCAGTCTAGTAATCTAGTCACTCGGCTTGTCGAAGTTTTACGTCAAAAGCAATAAATCTACCGATTAATACCAAACTTTTTCCGAAAACAGTGACTACTCAGTCGGTTCCACGCGTTTTTCAACTCATTGAATGCCTCGATATCTTGCACGGTCTTACAAATATTGCATCTTCTGACTTCACTACTGATGAAACCAAAGGGAATTTCCACACTTTGAGAGGTTGATCTTACTGCTAATTTGCCGAGCTCACTATGTGGTCATTTTGGAGTGAGAAATTGTAGTCAGTTTGGTGATTAGAACAAACAGGAATGGCGTAGACGGCCAAGTAGGAGAAACATTCTCATTCCCCTGGACAAAGATTAGCTTAAGCGTCTGTTATTTGTGTGGGTTCGGTGGTGTGTTGTACAGCAGCAAAACAAGCTCCAATTTCCTACCCCAATATGATCGCTTCTTCCTTATTTAGGAGGCACCCGTAGATCAACGTCGGCAAAACATGTGAAAGTACACTGAGATCGTGAACCAACTCGGTTGGATTGATCATGTGAACAATGCCAGCAATTTCTTAAAAATGGGAAGATGGAACTTCTGACTGTGCCTGTACTAAGGTTTCATTTGGATTGTACACCAATGTGTATATACTATTGTGCACCTACTTTCATCATTAAGCCGATTGCTTTCAAGTTTCCATGTAAAAGCATAACTCAACAAGGGCAAGTAGTCAAATGAAATCTTATTTCACGGTGCAAATGTCTATCCTCCCAAAATGCTTTCTCACCTACTGTATCAACATAAAGTATACCGAGGGGCGACCAAAATAGCTTCTGAAGAGGGATATATTATTAAGGTAAGTTTTATGGGAGAGGTCAGTGATGGCATATCTCGCAGATCATAACTTGAATGAGCATCCGGCGCACAATCTAGCTGAATAATCCCAATAAACCCTCTGTGATGAAAAAGTCTTTTTCACTATATCTTACAAAAAACGATAAATATATTTGGGGCAACTATTAAATTTTCGAGGAAGATGGGCAACATTACAATAGAAAGTTCATGCTACAACTGAAGCCGAAAGGGCAAGAAGTTTTTAAACTGCTGTTTCACCGCATCGGTAATGTGGATCTCATGACAGTAAAGCTGTCTCTAACTTATGATTTCCGAGTTGGTCGTTTGGACACTAAAACGATCTGCTACGAAAGGCTAATATCACGGATTCGAGTCTCTCTGGAGTAATGTGAGATCCGCACTGTTTATGACTCCAAGTCACGACCAAACAGCTGCATAATTTGGCTTAACTCAGTTTTACACGACGAAATTTACACGTAGAATTCCAAGTCTACCAATAAATCTTCATCTATTATAATCATTATAAGAAACATGCATCAATAAGTTGACATTGCTCTATCCTAAGCCACGGATAATACACGGTAACATGTAGAAACGACGATGAACAAGTCCCAGGCTGGTTGACTACTAAAGGTTCTGTGCTCAGCATCAGGATGATGAAGTCTTTTAACTCCAAATGTTTTTGTGCTGATTGTCGTTTGATGTTATGTGACCAGGACAGCTTCCCCCATCGTCCATACTTCTTCGGCTCCGATAGTTTGACATTCAGGATCAGCTTATTGGACCACCATGGGCGGAACTGTACTGTTTAACCTGGCTTCCCTTCTAGAAGCCTGAAGCATTTGTAGCTACAAGGACGCCTACATTGATACAATAGGTGGATGTCTAGCACTACGTGGTATAGAATGCATTCAGTCGTACAATCTGATTGTTCTCGGGATGACGGCCGTGGGATCAACGTGACTTCCAAAAACATCGCTTACAAAATACCTGTTAGGTTCCAATCATCGCGTTGACCAGGGGGGTTCACCCTGACTACTCGTCTCATACCATGCCCAAAGATTTTGACGACTTATGATGCTCTGCAAATCGGATCAAACCAGTCCTAATCATCCGCAAAAATAATTGTGAGAGCAAAAGTTTTGTTTACTTTATCACCGGCCATTTGACCCATAGCAATTACCCGATGGGAGCTTGTTCAACGTCATCCATACCCCCATTGTATGCAGCTATAGTGATTTACGCTGACGAATAAATACAGTGTGGGAAATCTTGCAACACTGCGGTATATTTTCCATCACGTAGAACCGGACATCCATAAGCAGTGGCAGTGACACTAAGTTGGGCGCTATCCGAAAATAGGTGGTAACTCCAGCCGCTAATTTTCACAACAAAGCAGTACAATACGCAATGCCGTGTCCCCAGAATCATGTGAACACTTGATTTTGAATACAAATACCATTTTATCAGTGTTATTTCGCGATTAAAATTCCACCATTGTGGTGACCTCCTGTTACGATATCTATGAGGCAGTCGAATAAAGCGGCTAAATCAGGGGTGGCATATGATCACTTAATCAGCATTCAATCCGATCAAGCAGGACCATGTGATGCTTCTCGATAAACTGGTGGTCGAATGATAGTGGTGATGAATTGAAATAATAATACCACGAAGGAACCGAGTACAACACCTTAATGTTCAACAACACTTTAATGTTCACACTTTAATGTTCTGGATAAACCTCCTAATTCGGGAACATTTGCCGGTATTCCTCATTGGATTTTCTCAGCGTATTAAGTTGCATGTCATCCAACAGTCTTCATGTTACTCGAACGGTTTGGTCATGAGTTTTCACTAGTCTGATACGTCTACATTCTGTCACGACGGGTAGCTGCTAGTTTCATGACATCGCTGTACGGTCCCTTCCTGAAGCAACTGTGATGTGTCAGGGCGCGCCCAGACAGAAGAAAAAGCACATGTGCAGAGAGTGACGCATCCTCGGGGTCACCATCGGCTCGACACGTCCGGAAAGTAGGTGAGTTGGCGGCTCTCACCAAACGGCTTAGCAACATACGGCCAGCGTAGTGGGCCTTAGATTGTTCACGAGCAGAACACCGCTATTTGCTGCATGGATTAACGAATGAACGAGTGAACGACCATATTTGGCCATTTAGTCATCTTATATATTTACGCAGACGCTCTGTATGTTTTGTCCTGGCAATACAGCCGTGTACCCCGTTCTCTGTATTCTTCCTATCGCGTAGTCTGGAAGGCTCAGTGCAGACGTAACCCATAGACGGTCATTCATGATCCAACAGATGCGCAGAGTTTCAGAACTTATTTTGGATATTGCTGTCAACCGAAGCAATGTGGGTTGAAAACTTAGAGTCTAACACTAGAATATCCTTATAAAATTTTTCTCTACAAATACTAATTACCTCAGCATTACCAAAACTGTTGTGATGTATCTTCGTTCTAGTTATCGGTGATCAAATGGGATCCAGACATTTCTTTCTGAGTTTTCCTGTAACTGCCAGTGCTCATTGACCCTACAACAGAGTAGGATCGGCGAATGTTTTACTGGCTGGCCGGCAAAACCGTATAACATTATTCACAATGTGGAAAAACCAAAGCCTTGAGAAAAGAATTCGCAGCATGGATGCAAAGGTGAGAAGCTTCCCTTCGTTTATGATGTGCTCCAGCTGAATGTGTTGCACACAGGCTGCCTCATGATTCAATTGGCACGATATTCGAGATATCGCAGTGTATTTTCATAAAGGAAACTCGGGGACTGCCCCTACCTGACAAGCCCCAAGAAGGGCCCCGGTCGTGGGCTGTCGAAGAGTTTTCAGCAACCTTGTGAGTAGTTTCCTTCATGAAAATACACTGCGATATCTCGAATATCGTGCCAACTGAATCATGAGGCGTCCTGTGTGCAGCACATTCAGCTGAAGGACATCGTAAACGGAAGATTTAATTGAGTCTCCCGTGAAAACCAAATTGATTTGCAAATGGGTGTATTTCTCGAAAACAGTGCATTCTGGGTTCAAGTAGATCATAAGGTTGTCGGAAACTCGGGGACTGCGCCCGAAGACGGGCGAAACTGGTCGTGGGCTGTCGGAGAGTTTTCAGCAACCTTGTGAGTAGTTTACTTTGTGAGAAGCTTCCCTTATGCTCTAGTTTATTTAATTCGTTCACTCAGTCCTTGCGTTTACTGTCAACCTCAGATTTGCTTGCCACTAAACAAGGCGAACTTTCTGAGAGGATTGGAATATATGTAGTAGGAAGCTTTATAGCAAAATTCAGATGAGCTAATGAAGCATTCATCACGACTGATCCCCAGAAAACTAAGATGTGCTATTGACCATCTCTTTCTTAGAACGAATTCAGAAAGCACTTAGCTTATATCAACTTCTTGTGGTAAATTGCATTAATACAGATTTAAAAACCAAGGGACCTGATGAGATCAATACTGCGGGGTAGTGGGTTTGGTTTTCGTGGGTCTTGTGACTGGCATATATTGTAGCTAAATGATGCCACGGAATCTTGAGTACTGGTTCAACCGAGCCAGAAATAGCTCTTACATACTGGTCTCGTGAGGAATATGACTGAGGGCAGATGCATTACCAAACAATTGGCAAATACTTGCTCAGCCCAAAAGCAATTGAGTTTCTTCGAGAAACGGTATATGTAGTAAACAAAAAAGAGGTAAACAAAGAGAATGGGAATGCTTGTCTTCAACTCACCTGCATGAGTGATCGCTCATCGTTCCACAGCTGCTTGCGCAAGAGATATAACTGGGTCGTTGTTCTCCTGAGTTCATTTTGTAGCTCACTAAATCCGGCGCGTAATTTTTCTAGCTCCTCAAAAGCCGTCCGATTAACGAGTTGTAAAAATGCACGTTGCTGAATGCGTAGACCTAAACTGACGGTTCGTGCACTTCGGCTGTATAAACTGGGATTTTGGAGGGCTAAAATACCATACAGTATTGGGGATTTAGGTGTCTGAGTAGTTGAGAGAAGGTAGGCGGTCATAGGGACTAAAGGAGAGTTTCTGCTGGGGCGCCAAACGTTGGGGGTTACTGAAGCCGTAGGTTTTTTTTGCGTTCTGATTTCTATGGAAAGGACAGGAGGCACAAGCACAGCTGTGATAGCGCAGTTACCAGAAGGTACAGCAAGAACGCAAAAGTTTACAACACAACTGTTTGACATGTAGAATACTGAAACATCCGTGCGGAGTTTATTGGTTGAATTGGTCTACAAATTATGGTATTTCCTGAAGATTAAAGCAGAGACAATATTGCTTGGGATGATAACTTGAGATCATGACCCCTCGGTTACAAGTAATACCGAGGGTATTTTTTCAAAGGCTGAAGGTCAGCACCTCACAAATGGTCAGGTCACCTGCCAATTATTGTGGCTACAAATCGTTCGTTACTCGTGTAAGAGAGCAAGGAAAATAGTTACGCCCAGAACTTAACTAACAACCAATATAGTCGAGATCAGGTGAATAAAAGCGGAGCAGATAGCCGAAACTGCAAGTTCTGGGCACAGGTGGATCACAGGGCAGATAACGCACTAGGGATCACGTGGGCCATCCGGAAGCTCTACTTTGTGTTGTTGTCTCATTTGTAATAGTTTGAACATTGTGGGCGCAACCTTATTCAGCTGCGCGGAACTTGTAGACAAAAAGATTGTGTTCCTTTGACCCGGCCTTTGCGAATCTGCTGTAATTGTTTCAAAATTGACAAACAATAACTTACAGGTCAGTGATAACTACTATGGGAAAACTACACCATGCTCTTGTGCATTTTCCCCCAGATTACTATTTTTTCCTCAACCACGCGAGAAAAGTTCCAGAAGAGGATGTTAAGTATGAAACAATTTGAATGTACCTATTGAGTTAACCTCTTTGACGAACATTAAAAATCTTATTCGACACCAGTGGTTCTTCAGAATTTCTCACGTAAAATTTGAAAGAAGGGCGATAAAGAATTTTTCCAAAAAGATGACTAGCCTGATGGACGTCTTTCGTACACCGTCTCAGAGAAGAACGTGTCTTCTTAATGGCTGATATTAGCCTGACTAAGTATAGAAGAGCCTGTCTGATGAGCCACAAGAAAGGAGAAACCGGTCGTGAGCTGTCGAAGAGTTTTCAGAAAACTTGTGAGTGGCTTCGTTCATGAAAATATACTGCGACCTCCGAACATCTTACCAAATGAAACATCCGCCGTCCTGTTGCAGCACATTTAGTTGTGGAATATCATAAAAGAGAGATTCAGTTGAGTCTCTCATGAAAACCAAATTGATTCGCAAATGGGTATATTTCTCGAAAGCAGTCCAATTAGGGTTCAAGTAGAACAAGTAGAACCCCGGGGACTGCGCCTACCTGATGAGCCCGAAGACGGGCGAAAATGATCGTGAGCTGATGAAAAGTTTTCAACAACCTTGTGAGTAGTTTCCCTCATATAAAGGAGCATATTCGCGGAGCTACAAAACAGCTGAAAGCTTCACCTCCATCATGTAGCAGTGGACTGGACTTCACTCACCGTGTGAACAAACAAGGCGTAATTCCGCTTTGCGGGTCATCCGATAGATTGTTGGGCAGCAAGCGTGTCTTGGCATGTGTAGTCAGCTAATGCCATAACACCAACATATACCGTGGAACTCACTTTATTTTATTAGTAGTTTAGGTCTGATCAGCACTTTTTGAGGAGGAACAAACGTCATATTTTTCAGACTCTATCTGCTGACCTCTAGACTACTACCAACCAGACAGTAAGCTTTTTACGAGGATTTACTCCAATGTTAAGTGTTGTGATTTTAAAGCCACTGGTCAATTTCTTTTGCCTGTTTGAGAAAGATTGAAATTCACACTCAGTTAGGCCCTCGAACAGGGGTCAGCACCACCCAAAGTTTCGTAAGCAATCACCCATGCTGAAGATCTTACAAACGCAAATATCATTAGGAATGTGGCGCATATGAACACGTTGATTTGTATATAGGCATTAAACACGAACATGGTTCTCTGGAAGACACTTTTTAGGAGACACTGTTTGTTTAACACAGTTCAAATGAACTGTTTGTCAACTAGCTGAATAATTTTGCTGGAAAGCTAAATTTGTTGTGGGAAAAGACAGGCATATCATTCCCTGATTTACATGATGGACATTAAATCCCACCTGCGGCTTGTGTTTCTTCTTCACTGTGCAATGAACAGCGATGGTTTGGAAGGCATGAGGTTTCTGACGCAAAGAAAATTCGTTGTTGGCCCTGAAAAACGCAACAACAGAAAATTGTAAAGTTGGCATCGTTTCACATTTTAGAAGGCTAGTTTCACTGCTTACCTGTAGCCCAATGGCTATTCGCGATATTGTGTGAAACGTCGGGCTAACCACAAACTCGTTTGGTTGAACGCCCAATGGAACTGATCCAAATGCTGACAGATGGACGTGAGTCTCCATCGCGCCTAGCTGGAGATCAGCTCTAGCCTGAGATTCACTTGCGTGCACCCATACACGGAGTCCCACGAGGCCCGAGTTTGGCAGCAGATAATCATATTCTTGGGGGTCCATTAAAAATTCGATTTCTCGATCTTTTTGAGTAGAGTGTTTGGGAAAACGAGAAAAATAATTAATTGCCCAAGTAAAAATGCGAACCATTTATAAAGTACGGTATTTTCTCCATTACAGTTGCAAATAGCGGCGTTAATAAAATATCTGTCACAAAGGTTATCCGTCTTCTCTAGAGTGTTATATTTTGTGAGCAGGCGCCCAACAAGTTTAACGCAAAGTACGGATGGAGTCACTCAAAGTGCACAATAAATGCGCGTTTGGAATTCACTTTACACTATTTCAATTATCGAACTTCACCGTCGGTAGCCGAAACCCCGTATACCCCTAACACCATGATTATTCCTTGGTTTGTGGTTTTATAGTTCTCGGGAAAGCGTTTTCAAGCGTTTTTAACAAGAAAAAATCAACTTGCACAAATCACCTTTATTAATAACGCCAAACTGTCGTGGCCTTGTTATTTCACTTGCACAATCCCCTTTATTAACGCCAAACTGTCGTGGCCTTTTTATTTCGGCGCACTGAGATGTGGATTTGGCAGTCAAACAGGCCAATTTAGACTCGCCGTGAAAAGTTAAAGTGAGCTAATATGGCGACTCATTTCAATTTAGATTTACTCCTTTTTTCTAGTCCTCTGTAGAATGAATTAAACATGTCTGACATGACTGTCTTAACAAAGACATTGGGTAGACATGTACCATCAGGATATGCATTCGGTCAAAAGGAGTGCTCAAGCAGACAATAAACGCGCGGGTTCAATCGTTTTACAGACGTTAACCAAATAAACGTCGCATCCAGACAGTCTGAGTTATGTAGACCCTAGTCCGATGGTGTGCAATCACAATGAACATTTACACTAACCTTGAGAAGTCAGCTGTACCAGATGACACAAGCCATGTCGGGTTAAGATGCTTGAAAAATTGTTGTAGTAATACATTGTCTTTCCACTTTGGCACCTTCATAGGGAGAGAAAACAAAAAAAACACAAGTTCATAGTCCGCTTGTGATTGAATATGTTTTCGACGACAGTGAAATAAGTATGCAGATATTTCACTCGTTGTAAGATCCAACTCATATCAAATACGCGGTTTACTCAGACGGAATTCGGTGGGGATTTGAACAAATCAAATGTGAGACGCTAGGTTTGCCCAAAATCCATGTGTTCACCTAAGAGCACGGTCTAAACATGTGATACGAGGGACTTTGGATGATG
The DNA here is from genome assembly GCF_000715545.1 of Opisthorchis viverrini. Lineage (NCBI taxonomy): Eukaryota > Metazoa > Platyhelminthes > Trematoda > Opisthorchiida > Opisthorchiidae > Opisthorchis > Opisthorchis viverrini. The sequence continues at coordinate 260,129 of NW_008751893.1, read as the reverse complement.
GAGTTGCACATAAACCTTAGATTAAGCACGTGAAAATGCTCGGGTCTCATGAGAAAATGGAAGACAAAATGTCATGCTGAAAGATGCAAGTATTGGCAGACGCAAGTTCTGAGGCGCTAACCCCAGACTTATGGAGTGCAGATGTGATTTTCCATCAACATGAAGGGGCTGTGCAGCTTTTTGATCAACCTAAACAGACTGTTGTTTGCCAATTAACTAAACTGACATACTATCCTGTAATTGTTGAAAAAATGTGGATCCGAGGGAATTTTTTCGAAAGCATCCTAATAGTAACAGTCAAAATCAAACAGTTCGGAAAACGGTTGATGGAGCAGCAATCTGTGGATACGATCGATGTAATAGTATGGTAATGTTATCAAAACAATTTTATCCTTGATATATTTACTAGCGAATTACTCACGGAATTGTAGCAACTTAATTGAGCGGTACGTGCGATATCTAGGTTCAGCTAGGTTACTTTCTGACTAACCTGAATTGCACGTTTAATTTAGATAGGAATATTCAACACTCATATTGAGACTCAGATAGAGATACTTACAAGAACATGTTGCTTTCCCAAGGCAAACTATAACGATATAATATTGCGGCAAGCTTGTGTATGTGACATAAAAAGAGTTGGGTGAACCTACTGCTTTCTTCATGTAGGTCTTTGACTGGATGGATTTCTTCCGACTAAAGCTTGAATTTGATTCGAGCTTCCGTCAAAAATTTCTTTGTTACCACGAATGGTAATTAAAAAAAACTCCCCCGTTAACAGTTATGTGATGCGAAACAGTCATTATTAATGCACCGACATGAGCTCAAGATAGGTCAGTTCTTAAGGCACAAAATGTTTGTTTCGAACCCAACGAAAGCCTCTGGACTTCTCTAGCCTAGGCTTGAGTAATTTAGCATGACATCGGCTCTGATGCAACCGTTGGCTGGCAAGGTAGATAGAAATTAAAATTTTGTTGTAGATGAAGGACAAGATTTTTCTATTTTTTAAAACTAACGTAATGTCCCGAATCATACCAGATTATGGCCACAGTGACACAGCGATATGCAGCTAGAGAGGTTACACACCCCATTCACACAAGCAGACCACGCAGCCGTGCATGATGTCACTCTGGCTTATAAATATAAAATAAAATATAAATGGCCTATCGAAATACAGACTTGGATGTTCTATATAGGTTCTAAAGAGCTTAACCACTAAACAACCGCTACACACCACTACGCACTGATTGGTTCACCTCGATTTGTGATGAAACGTTTGCAATCAAATTGCCCAGCCCAGCGAACAAGCCAACGACCAGACGTAAATGCTCATTTAATCCGATCATTTTGTGACCAGAATCACTGAATTGGTCAGTATATCTGAATAGAAAAGACATTCACACCAGCGGACACCGACGTGAATTCTTCCATCAGATAACTAAGCGGCATAATTTCAATCCAGCAGGGCCACAAAAAATTGGATATTGGATACATTGGCAATAGAGGGATGTGGCCAACATCGTGTATGTGGAAACTTATGCTGGCAGACTTCGCATTCTCAGCAACAGTAGTGGTTGGATCACTGATCCTGATTTCAATACAATATGACTGAGTACTATCGAAAAAGACAGAAACTTGTTCTTATACTTGTACACTTGATGGATAGGTTGTATGCATGATTGAACGAATAATAACTATGCATGTAGGTCATATAATCTCTACTGTCGGATATAGCAGATAACATCAGTGGCTCCTTTTGTTTTGTGCCTTGCCTTGTGTTCACTCGTCGTGGTCTAGCATACTATGTTCCAACTAATAGTTGGATTTTATCCATTATGTTCTTCTATTTTGTAATGTCATCTGTTTTTTTTCGTATGACGCTTTGTCAAGCTTCCTCGTAGCTACATACAACTATTCCCAGTCGGTTGTTTGTTGGTGAACCAGCCAAATGACTACAGCATTTGAAACCTTGGGGCCACCAAAGAATCAGCAAAAACAAATTCACAAAAACTACGGACTAACTCAACAGTTTTCGCAGTACTGACACCAAGGGTGCATTTGGCTGTGATACAACCACAAGACCATAGATACAACTGGTATTTAGTTCACTCACCTTCTGTCTATAGTAATTTATTAAAACGTCGGTATGTGTTTTCGGCGCAGTGGCGTTCGTTGTAACCGACTGATAATTTTACCTCAACTCAGGACCTTACTGCGGACAATTTGCGATATAGACCGTTACTTTCAGATTCACAGATGCTGCATTCTTCGACAAGAAACTGATCAAGCAAGAAAATATCACGCCCAAATGTACATCAATTATGACCGTCTTATACGCCTGTAACTTATGCCTCCTGCATTGCGGGGGAAATATTTTGACTGATCTTATCCATCCTATATAAATGTTTGCCGGGAGTGTCACAGAACGGCTCACAATGAGTCACACTGCACAGATCAATTTCAAATAAGCTGATGAGATTTTTAGCTACGAATTGTGGAACTTTTCAGTAAATACGGAAATGCATTACAGTAATGCTTGACAGCTGTCCTCTTGAAAGGTATCGAACACTTCATGTTCAGTAGGAAAGCGACAAAAAACAAACAAATTGAATTGTGCGGAGCTTATTCAGTGCCCTATTCCATTCCCGATGATGTGGAATATCAATTTATTCCTTAGCCATTTTAAGGCTTCCATATTTCATCAATGCCCTCTAGAATTTGTGAGGCACCGACTGGTTAAGCAAAATTAACTTACCCGTTTTAATATTCCACATCATTTTTAGCACATCCAGTAATCAGAATTCCCACGTTGCTTAGTTAGCCTGTTCAACGCTGACGTTTGTCGCTCATTTTAACTGGGTTAATCTAACGCTTTGTCAAATGATCTCAAATTGCGTCCCATAGCAAAAACACTAGTGTACTCTGGTTCTGCCTGATGTCCATTGTTTTGCTAGTGGGGTGCGGCACTCTAACTGCTATGTGACAGAGCCAGATGAAGATTTTCCGGATCTTTGATTATCACCGATTCGGACATTCAGCAAGTTTGTTTGTCACTGCCATTTCACCGTGACGGCCTAATTGGGACACTCGAATTTCTGGTATTTTAGTCTATACCCGTGTATCTTTACGAAACGTGACTTGCGCAGTTTACGGACTGCATGATGAGAGTTCCAAACACCGTCAAGCGCATTGCTGAAGCAACTGTATAATGGACACCAAGAATCGGCCAAACAGAATACACTGCCCTAAGTCAAGCTTGGTGGCTATTCATGGACGCCGAAAAACCAATTGTTTTTAGTGTGCTCATGCTTAAAACTACATATGTGATGTGCGCTGCCATCTTGGCCAGATTCATAAAACACAGTGATCCATACATACTGATATCTTCGGGGTTTTACAGAATCAGCTACAGAATCAGCGTGCTCCAAATAAAGTTCCCCTTAACCGAAATCTTCAAGAAGAATAAAGCATCTAAAATACTACATTCCGCAAAAACTTCTACAAACATGTGTTGCCTAAATTAATTTTGTGCTTAAGAGATGATTGCCAGTGACGATAGTCGTCTACCTCTTCCATTTCCACTTTCTAAGTTCAGCTGAACTTCCATTATCCTTGACAGCTAGACAGTGAAAATACTAAAGATCGTGTCCACAGTTGCTGTCAAAGGATAGCGGAACAGTAGGATAAACGGAAAATTTACTCAGCATTATTGTGCAAAGATTGACTTCCCTGTACCTTTGCTTATTTTAGGCTGTCAGATACGACACGGCTACCCAGATGGTGTCGCTTAGGAAGTTCACTTTCTGTAATTCAAGTTGAACGAAATGGACAAAAGCAACACGCTAACTATATCAGAAACGTCTTACGCAAACGCTTCTCTTAGTGAGACCAGAATGTCTGCTGGTTGTTGAATATGTTCGAGCTGCTGAATCAAAATATCTTAAATACTGAAGTGGGTCTCATAGAAAATTGTGACTACATATTTCGAGAAGTCGTCCGTTATCGGTGTGTGAATCACACAAGGGGCATATTAATAATGGGTTCTTTTTGCCTAGGGAGAAAATGGACAGACAGAGTCTCCCACAAATTCACGCGCACTGCATTTTGTGCTTGGTATGTTTCAGCCACACAAAGCAAGTCACCACACACTGTTCATTTCGTGTTCGAATGGGCACTGTCAACATCACAGCACAGAGTACATCATCGTCAGTGATGTCTCCGCGCCACTCTTCGCAAGGGTACTATTTTATTATATAATGCCTTATAATGAAGAAAAGAAAGCAAACGAAAGAGTGGAACCCGAAGCCAGCCTAAAACAAACATCCCAGGTGCCTACCCCTCCAATAATCAGTCAGATAAAGTAGAGTGAAACTGACAAGATAAATACCAGTGAGATCGGTTATCCACCATATCGTTTACGTTTTAGCCACCGGGTGTCAGACACCTGAAGAGGTCTCGGATTCTCCTCCCGAAGTTATCGTCCAGGTTTCAAGCCGGCTATTCTTCAGGTCATGAAAGTGTTCCCAACTTCATTAGCAATATATATATATATATATATGTATGTAGTTC